>NC_060128.1:150768782-150828782 GCF_021461395.2 Schistocerca americana
CCAGGGTGTTTCCAGTTGCTTATACACACACACACACACAGGGTGTTTCCAGTTGCTTATACACACACACACACACACAGGGTGTTTCCAGTTGCTTATACACACACACACACACACACACACACACACACACACACAGGGTGTTTCAAGTTGCTTATACACACACACACACACACACACACACACACACACACAGGGTGTTTGCAGTTGCTATACACACACACACACACACACACAGGGTGTTACAAAAAGGTACGGCCAACCTTTCAGGAAACATTCCTCACACACAATGAGAGCAAATATGTTATGTGGACATGTGTCCGGAAACGCCTACTTTCCATGTTAGAGCCCATTTTACTACTTCTCTTCAAATCACGTTAATCATGGAATGGAAACACACAGCAACACAACGTACCGGCGTGACTTCAAACACTTTGTTACAGGAAATGTTCAAAATGTCCTCCGTTAGCGAGGATACACGTATCCACCCTCCGTCGCATGGAATCCCTGATGCGCTGATCCAGCCCTGGAGAATGTATCACAACCGTCCACAATACGAGCACGAAGAGTCTCTACATTTGGTACCAGGGCTGGTAAGACAATAGCTTTCATATGCCTCCATAAATGAAAGTCAAGGGGGTTGAGGTCAGGAGAGCGTGGAGGCCATGGAATTGGTCCTCGTAGAGGCGGACCAATCCATCGGTCACCGAATCTGTTGTTGAGAAGCGTACGAACACTTCGACTGAAATGTGGAGGAGCTCCATCGTGCATGAACCACATGTTGTGTCGTACTTGTAAAGGCACATGTTCTAGCAGCACAGGTAGAGCCTCCCATATGAAATCATGATAACGTGCTCCATTGAAGATAGGTGGAAGAAAATGGGGCCCAATCGAGACATCACCAACAATGCCTTCCTAAACGTTCACAGAAAATCTGTGTTGGTGACGTGATTGCTCAATTGCATGTGGATTCTCGTCAGCCCACACATGTTGATTGTGAAAATTTACAATTTTATCACGTTGGAATGAAGCCTCATCCGTAAAGAGAACATTTGCACTGAAATGAGGATTGACACATTGTTGGATGAACCATTCGCAGAAGTGTACCCGTGGAGGCCAATCAGCTGCTGATAGTGCCTGCACACGCTGTACATGGTACGGATACAACTGGTTCTCCCGTAGCACTCTCCATACAGTGACGTGGTGAACGTTACCTTGTACAGCAGCAACTTCTCTGACGCTGACATTAGGGTTATCGTCAACTGCACGAAGAATTGCCTCGTCCGTTGCAGGTGTCCTCGTCGTTCTAGGTCTTCCCCAGTCGCGAGTCATAGGCTGGAATGTTTCGTGCTCCCTAAGACGCCGATCAATTGCTTCGAACGTCTGGCTGTCGGGAGACCTTCGTTTTGGAAATCTGTCTCGATACAAACGTACCGCGCCACGGCTATTGCCCCGTGCGAATCCACACATCAAATGGGCATCTGCCAAGTCCGCATTTGTAAACATTGCACTGACTGCAAAACGACGTTCGTGATGAACACTAATCTGTTGATGCTACGTACTGATGTGCTTGATGATAGTACTGTAGAGCAATGAGTCGCATGTCAATACAAGCACCGAAGTCAACATTACCTTCCTTCAATTGGGCCAACTGGCGGTGAATCGAGGAAGTACAGTACATACTGACGAAACTAAAATGAGCTCTAACATGGAAATAAAGCGTTTCCGGACACATGTCCACCTAACATCTTTTCTTCACTAGTGTGTGAGGAATGCTTCCTGAAAGTTTGGCCGTACCTTTATATATATGGTGGTCCATTGATAGTGACCGGGCCAAATATCTCACGAAATAAGCATCAAATCAAACGGAAAAACTACAAGGAACTAAACTCGTCTAGCTTGAAGGTGGAAACCAGATGGCGCTATATTTCGCCCGCTAGATGGCGCTGCCATAGGTCAAACGGATATCAACTCCGTTTTTCTAAAGAGGAACCCCCAATTTTTATTACATATTCGTGTAGTACGTAAAGAAATATGAATGGTTTAGTTGGACCACTTTTTTCGTTTTGTGATAGATGGCACTGTAACAGTCACAAACATATGGCTCACAATTTTAGACGAACAGTTGGTAACAGGTAGGTTTTTTTAAATTAAAATACAGAACGTAGCTACGTTTGAACATTTTATTTCCGTTGTTTCAATGTGATACATGTACCTTTGTGAATTTAATATTTCTAAGAACGCATGCTGTTACAGCGTGATTACCTGTAAATACCACATCAATGCAATAAAAGCTCAAAATGATGTCCGTCAACCTCAATGCATTTGGCAATACATTCCTCTCAACAGCGAGTAGTTCGCCTTCGGTAATGTTCGCACATGCATCGACATTGCGCCGACGCATGTTGTCAGGCGTTGTCGGTGGATCACGATAGCAAATATCTTTCCACTTTCCCCACAAAAAGAAATCCGGGGCCGTCAGATCCGGTTAACGTGCGGGCCATGGTATGGTGCTTCGGCGACCAATCCACCTGTCATGAAATTTGCTATTCAATACCGCTGAAACCGCACGCGAGCTATGTGCCGGACATCCTTCATGTTGGAAGTACATCGCCAGTCTGTCATGCAGTGAAACATCTTGTAGTAACATCGGCAGAACATTACGTAGGAAATAAGCATACATTGCACCATTTAGATTTCCATCGATAAAATGGGGGCCAATTATCCTTCCTCCCATAATGCCGCACCATACATTAACCCGCCAAGGTCGTTGATGTTCCACTTGTCACAGCCATCGTGGATTTTCCGTTGCAAAATAGTGCACATTATGCCGGTTTACGTTACTGCTGTTGGTGAATGACGCTTCGTCGCTAAACAGAACGCGTGCAAAAAATCTGTCATCGTCCAGTAATTTCTCTTGTGCCCAGTGGCAGAACTGTACACGACGTTCAAAGTCGTCGCCATGCAATTCCTGGTGCATAGAAATATGGTAGGGTGCTATCGATATTGATGTAGCATTCTCAACAACGACGTTTTTGAGATTCCCGATTCCCGCGCAATTTGTCTGCTACTGATGTGCGAATTAGCCGCGACAGCAGCTAAAACACATACTTGGGCATCATCATTTGTTGCAGGTCGTGGTTGACGTTTCACATGTGGTTGAAGACTTCCTGTTTCCTTAAGTAACGTAACTATCCGGCGAACGGTCCGGACACTTGGATGATGTCGTCCAGGATACCGAGCAGCATACATAGCACACGCCCGTTGGGCATTCTGATCACAATAGCCATACATCAACACGATATCGACCTTTTCGGCAATTGGTAAGCGGTCCATTTTATCACAGGAAATGTATCACGAAGCAAATACCGTCCGCACTGGCGGAATGTTACGTGATACCATGTACTTATACGTTTGTGACTATTACAGCGCCATCTATCACAAAGCGAGAAAAATCGTCCAACTAAACCATTCATATTTCTTTACGTACTACACGAATATGTAGTAAAAAATGCGGATTCCTATTTTTTAAAAAACGCAGTTGATATCCGTTGCCGGCCGGTGTGCCGAGCGGTTCTAGGTGCTACGTCTGGAACGGCGCGGCCGCTACGGTCGCCGGTTCGAATCCTGCCTCGGGCATGGGTGTGTGTGATGTCCTCAGGTTAGTTAGGTTTAAGTAGCTCTTAGTTCTAGGGCTGATGACCTCAGATGCTAAGTCCAAGTAGTGCTCAGAACCAGTTGAACCATTTTTTCATCCACACTACAGCTCGGACCTCGTACCTTCCGACGTGCAAATGGTGACCGTGTGTTGAAAATGACTCAAAGAACACATATTGATGACGTTATGAGCGGTAGTGGCAACAAAACGACTATTCACGTTGGTGTGTAGAATATATGAGTCTGGCGAAATACCATCTGACTTGCGGAAAAGCATCATCCACACAATTCCGAAGGCGGCAAGAGCTGACAAGTGTGAGAATTATCGCACAATCAGCTTAACAGCTGATGCATCGAAGCTGCTTACAAGAATAATATACAGAAGAATGGAAAAGAAAATTGAGAATGCGCTAGGTGACGATCAGTTTGGCTTTAGGAAAAGTAAACGGACGAGAGAGGCAATTCTGACGTTACGGCTAATAATGGAAGCAAGGCTAAAGAAAAATCAAAACACTTTCAGAGGATTTGTCGACCTGGAAAAAGCGTTCGACAATATAAAATGGTGCAAACTGTTCGAGATTCTGAAAAAAGTAGGCGTAAGCTATAGGGAGAGACGGGTCATATACAATATGTACAACAACCAAGAGGGAATAATAAGAGTGGACGATCAAGAACAAAGTGCTCGTATTAAGAAGGGTGTAAGACAAGGCTGTAGCCTTTCGCCCCTACTCTTCAATCTGTATATCGAGGAAGCAATGATGGAAATAAAAGAAAGGTTCAGGAGTGGAATTAAAATACAAGGTGAAAGTATATCAATGATACGATTCGCTGATGACATTGCTATCCTGAGTGAAAGTGAAGAAGAATTAAATGATCTGCTGAACGGAATGAACAGTCTAATGAGTACACAGTATGGTTTGACAGTAAATCGGAGAAAGACGAAGGTAATGAGAAGTAGTAGAAATGAGAACAGCGAGAAACTTAACATCAGGATTGATTGTCACGAAGTCAATGAAGTTAAGGAATTCTGCTACCTAGGCAGTAAAATAACCAATGACGGACGGCGCAAGGATGACATCAAAAGCAGACTCGCTATGGCAAAAAAGGCATTTCTTACCAAGAGAAGTCTACTAATATCAAATACCGGCCTTAATTTGAGGAAGAAGTTTCTGAGGATGTACGTCTGGAGTGCAGCATTGTATGGTAGTGAAACATGGACTGTGGGAAAACCGGAACAGAAGAGAATCGAAGCATTTGAGATGTGGTGCTATAGACGAATGTTGAAAATTAGGTAGACTGATAAGGTAAGGAATGAGGAGGTTCTACGCAGAATCGGAGAGGAAAGGAATATGTGGAAAACACTGATAAGGAGAAGGGACAGGATGATAGGACATCTGCTAAGACATGAGGGAATGACTTCGATGGTACTAGAGGGAGCTGTAGAGGGCAAAAACTGTAGAGGAAGACAGAGGCTGGAATACGTCAAGCAAATAATTGAGGACGTAGGTTGCAAGTGCTACTCTGAGATGAAGAGGTTAGCACAGGAAGGGAATTCGTGGCGGGCCGCATCAAACCAGTCAGTAGACTGATGACAAAAAAAAAAGAGGGTTAGAATACTAGGGCGAATTGAGGCTGGACAAACACAGAAGGTCGTAGCACAGGCCCTCCGTGTTGCACAAAGTGTGATCTCAAGATTATGACAACGATTCCAGCAGACAGGAAACGTATCCAGTCGCTACAGTACGGGACGTGCACAGTGTACAACACCACAAGAAGACAGACATCTAACCATCAGTGCCCGCAGATGGCCACTGAATACTGCAGGCAGCCTTGTTCTGAAACTTACCGCAGCCAGTGGAACATTTCTCTCCAGATACACAGTCTGCAGACGACTGAACAGACATGGTTTATTCGCCCAGAGACCTGCAAGGTGCATTCCACTGACCCCTGGTCACACATTACATCGTCATTTGATAAGTGGTCCCAGCTTCACGGACGAGTTCAGGTATAGTCTGAACAGTGATTCTCGCCGGGTTTTCATCTGGCGTGAACCAGGAACCAGATACCGACCCTTTAATGTCCTTGAAAGGGACCTGTATGGAGGTTGTGGTTTGATGGTGTGAGATGGGATTATGATTGGTGCACGTACACCCCTGCATGTCTTTGACATAGGAACTGTAACAGGTCAGGTGTATCGGGACGTCATTTTGCACCAGTACGTCCGCCTTTTCAGTGGTGCAGTGGGTCCCACCTTCCCCCTGATGGATGATAACGCACGGCCCCACCGAGCTGCCATCGTGGAGGAGTACCTTGAAACAGAAGATATCAGGCGAATGGAGTGGCCTGCCTGTTCTCCAGACCTAAACCCCATCGAGCACGTCTGGGATGCTCTCGGTCGATGTATCGCTGCACGTCTAGAAACCCCTACGACAGGAGCTCCGACAGGCACTGGTGAAAGAATGGGAGGCCATACCCCAGCAGTTGCTCGACCACCTGATCCGGGGTATGCCAACCTGTTGTGCGGCCTGTGTACGTGTGCATGGTGATTATATCCCATATTGATGTCGGGGTACATGCTCAGGAAATTGTGGCGTTTTGCAGCACATGTGTTTTGGGACGGTTTTCTCAACTTATCACCAACACCGTGGACATGCTGTTCTGTGTCGTGTGTGTTCACTATGTGCCTACGCTATTAGCTCCAGTTTTGTGTAGTGCCACGTTGTGTGGCACCACATTCTGCAATTATCCTTAATTTATGAGCATGAGTGTAACTGCAATTTGTAATAAATTACTTTAATTTGGATTCCTGTTTCATTTACTAATATTTACCAATCAGATGACCTCCTGGGCAGTAATCAGTTACTTGATGTTTAATTTTTTAAATCAGTTTTATCCGTGCACACTGTTCAACCAAATCACGTGAGCCTAGGGAAGCATAGAATTCGTAACACAACTGACTACAGATACACTGAATAATTTTCTTTTGTACAAGTGTGCTTATTTCAGTCAATTTTGTACACGCTAGTTGGTCCTGAGCTAATTTCGCTGTCCGTGAAGCGCACGGAGTTACGTAGTTTGAGTTCACACGAAGCAGCCGCCTACATCAGCGTCGCCAGATTATGAACGCGGCTCGCTTGCTGGATTCCCTCAAAGGGCGGCCACATCAAAGCTGCCTAGGAAGGTAGGGACGCGCCCCGCTCCCTAATAGAGCGGCCGATAGTTCACCGGCAGCCCTTAATTAGGGCGGGACACCCGGCCCTGCAGTTGCTCGCTCATTATTCCGGCGACGCGTCAGCCGTTACCCCTCTCCGCGCACGGTAATCGCGTTTTACGGCAAAACAGGAAATTGCCATCACCGTCCTCATTCCCCACTGCTGCTTCTGTTTTCTCAGCTTCATTCCATTTATTGGTTATAAAGGCGGAGTAAACCCAACCAAGACGGCTATTTTTCCGGAGTGGCTCTTGTGACATCGTCTTGAAAGACCAATTCGTCTCTCCTGTTTACTTTTCCTTTTATCAGCCCCCACAGGCAGTACACTGAAGGGATAAGGTCCTGGGAGCATGGTAGTCAGGAAACGTGTCCATTTACGCCGATCTGCCTTTCGCGGAACTAGACTCTGCAGGAGCCCCGTCATGCTGGAAGAACTTACGCGTCCGCATACTCAAAGGAAGCTCTTCCAATAATGCTGAAAGCTCGTTTTCGAGAAAATCGCCCCATAGGACGAGACAGCTACACAACCACGCCCAGTCAGTCAAGAGCGCGCTCTTGAAAAACTGCCTGCAAAGAGAAGACATGTCGTTTTTTTGTCGGGCAAATTAAAGCAAGCTGCCTGATGTTGAAGCTTTATTTCTTGAACAACGAAAACGTAACTTTTTTCGTTTCACTATTTTGTTTCCTCTAGGCTTGAAATTACGTGCAAAGCTTGTTTTAAGTCGCTAAATGCTCTCTTTCTGAAAAACTGGATGAATAGTGCGGGTAATTTCCACGCCATACAGGTGCAGTTTCTAGCTTTAATACTTCTTCTCGCGTTACACGTTTAACGGAGGATTATACGCCTCAATGAGCAGATTTTGACAGCAGTTTATACACTACTAGCTATTAAAATCGCTACACCAAGAAGAAATGCAGATGATAAACGGGTATTCATTGGACAAATATACTAGAACTGACATGTGATTACATTTTCACACAATTTGGGTGCATAGATCCTGAGAAATCAGTACCGAGAACAACCACCTCTGGCCGTAATAACGGCCTTGATACGCCTAGGCATTGAGTCTAACAGAGTGTGGATGGCGTGTACAGGTACAGCTGCCCGTGCAGCTTTAACACGATACCACAGTTCATCAAGAGTAGCGACTGGCGTATTGTGACGAGCCAGTTGCTCGGTCGCCATTGACCAGATGTTTTCAGTTGGTGAGAGATCTGGAGAATGTGCTGGCCAGGGCAGCAATCGAACATTCTGTATCCAGAAAGGCCCGTACAGGACCTGCAACATGCGGTCGTGCGTTATCCTGCTGAAATGTAGGTTTTCGCAGGGATCGAATGAAGGATAGAGTCACGGGTCGTAACAAATATGAAATGAAATGTAACGTCCACTGTTCAAAGTGCCGGTAATGCGAACAAGAGGTGGCCGAGACGTGAAACCAATGGCACCCCATACCATCACGCCGGGTGATACGCCAGTATGGCGATGACGAATACACGCTTCCAATGTGCGTTCACCACGATGTCGCCAAACACGGATGCGACCATCATAATGCTGTAAACAGAACCTGGATTCGTCCCAAAAAAGTACGTTTTGCCGTTCGTGCACACATGGCAGGCGCTCCTGTCTGTGATGCAGCGTCAAGAGTAACCGCAGCTGTGGTCTCCGTGCTAATATTCCATCCTCTTCGAGCAGATGGTTGTTGGCTTGCAAACGTCCCCAGACTCAGGGATCGAGACGTGGCTGCACGATCCGTTACGGCCATGCGGATAAGATGCCTGTCATCTCGACTGCTAGTGATACGAGGCCGTTGGGATCCAGCACGGCGTTCCGTATTACCCTCTTGAAACCACCGATTCCATATTCTGCTAACAGTCATTGGGTCTCGACCAACGCGAGCAGCATTGTCGCAATCGCGATAGGCTACAATCTGACCACTATCAAAGTCGGAAAGGTGATGGTACGCATTCCTCCTCCTTACATGAGACATCACAACAACGTTTCACCAGGCAACGCTGGTCAACTGCTGTTTGTGTATGAGAAATCGGTTGGAAACTTTCCTCGTGTCAGCACGTTGTAGGTGTCGCCACTGGCTCCAACCTTGTGTGTATGCTGTGAAAAGCTAATCATTTGCATATCACAGCATCTTCTTCCTGTTGGTCAAATTTCGCGTCTGTAGCACGTCATCTTCGTGGTGTAGCAATTTTAATGGGCAGTAGTGTAGTTTGATATTCGGTCAGTTAGTATATGGAATACTGAATATCAATTTGTTAGGACAGATGCACGAAAATAACTGGTTATAACAACAAATCTTTATTTACGACCCACTGTTTCGTCATTTATCGGCATTGTCGATTACCTGCGAATACATTTTTGGTGAGACCGTGTACAAATATGAGTGTCATTTTTTATTAAAGTGACTATATCGTACTCACGTCTAGACTGATGTGAAGTCGTTAGTGAACTGTTGGGTTTGGGTTGGTTTGGGGAAGGAGACTAGACAGCGAGGTCATCGGTCTCATCGGATTAGGGAAGGACGGGGAAGGAAGTCGGCCGCGCCCTTTCAAAGGAACCATCCCGGCATTTGCCTGGAGCGATGTAGGGAAATCGCGGAAAACCTAAATCAGGATGGCCGGACGCGGGATTGAACCTTGGTTTTTCCGGATGGGAGTCCAGTGTACTAACTGCTGCTCCACATCGCTCGGTAGTGGACTGTCTTCTAACTCTTAGACACAAGTACTGCCTCAAAAACTTTACTGAACTTTTAGAACACGAAAATGGATAAATCAGAAGTAACATACGCAACAACCAATCATACCACATTTTGATTAATAAAATAATACCGCCGTTCATCTGCACAATATATAGCGTCGTAAAAGTGTAACTGTCAAACTGTCACAACCTAATTAACATTTCATTTTCAACATCTGGACATTATTTATCATCTTATTAAAACAGTGACAGAAGACAGTTCACTAACGACATAATATGGACGCCACATCAGTCTAGACGTGACTACAATATAGTCGGTTTAATATAAGTGACATTGACATTTATACACGTTCTCACCAAAATTGCGTTCGCAGGTTCTTGCCAGTGGCAATAAATGCTTAAACAGCCTGTCGTAAATAAAGATTTGTTGTTACAAGCAGCTATTTTGGTGCAAAACCAAATTTTTGTTGCCCCTGGAAGCGACTAGGCAGACAACCTGCATCTAGGACTGGTAACTTTTTTAGACTTTTGGTAATATGGATAGCCCTTCTTCAAGCAGTGTTGTACTGCCAAGATATGTAGGAGAGCTGCTATCAAGTTTGGAAAGTAGGAGATGAGACACTGGCGGAAGTAGAGCTGTGAGGGAGAGTCGTCAGTCGTGCTTGGGTAGCTCAGTTGGATGCCGACACGGTAGGTCAGGGAGTTCGGTCAGAGAGCTGGTTGGCCTCTGTAATAAAAAAATTGAGTGGAAGGATCAACAAACGGACTTCAACACAATGACCAGACCCACCAATCAAAAAAAAAAAAAAAAAAAACGCAGAGCACTTGCTCGCGAAAGGCGAAGGTCCCGGTTTCGAGTCCTAGTCTGGCATATACGAGGGGCGTTCAGAAAGTAAGCTCCGATCGGTCGCGAAATGGAAACGACTATGAAAATCCGATAAAGCTTTGCACAGATGTGTTGGGTAGTGTCTCTAGTATAACCCCAGTTAGCATCACGTCGCTCTTCTCATTTCTGAGTTCGCAGTGAGTGCGTAAAGATGTCTAGAAAATAGTGTCTGCCGCCAAGTACGAGGGCCTGGTGAGAAATTTCGCCTGAAGCTACGCAGCTAACATTACATAACTGTCGTGCTGTTTCTTGTTCAAGACAATTCTCAGCCGCATTCTGCAGGGGCAATGACGATGCTCCTGCATCGTTTTCAAATGGAAATGTGAGATTACCCACAATACAGTCCGCAATTGTCTCCCCCTGAGTTTCATCTCTGGTCACATGAACCGCTGTCTTTGAAGACAACATTTTGACACAGACAACGAGGTGTAGGCCAGCGCGGAGAATTGGTGGAAAGCACTGGCGGCTGCCTTCTATGATGAAAAGTTGGTACAACGCTATGACAAAAGTCTAAGTCAGAACGGCGACTACGTAGAGAAGTAGCTGAAAGGTGTAGCTAATTGTTACAAGTAAAACATTTCTGATGTTCACTGTGGTTTCAATTTGGCAATCAATCGGAGCTTACTTTCTGAACAGGCCTCGTAGTTTTACGAGGTGCATTCAAGTTCTAAGGCCTCCGATTTTTTTTTCTAATTAACTACTCACCCGAAATCGATGAAACTGGCGTTACTTCTCGACGTAATCGCCCCGCAGACGTACACATTTTTCACAATGCTGACGCCATGATTCCATGACAGCGGCGAAGGCTTCTTTAGGAGTCTGTTTTGACCACTGGAAAATCGCTGAGGCAATAGCAGCAAGGCTGGTGAATGTGCGGCCACGGAGAGTGTCTTTCATTGTTGGAAAAAGCCAAAAGTCACTAGGAGCCAGGTCAGGTGAGTAGGGAGCATGAGGAATCACTTCAAAGTTGTTATCACGAAGAAACTGTTGCGTAACGTTAGCTCGATGTGCGGGTGCGTTGTCTTGGTGAAACAGCACACGCGCAGCCCTTCCCGGACGTTTTTGTTGCAGTGCAGGAAGGAATTTGTTCTTCAAAACATTTTCGTAGTGTGCGTCTGTTACCGTAGTGCCCTTTGGAACGCAATGGGTAAGGATTACGCCCTCGCTGTCCCAGAACATGGACACCACCATTTTGTACAGGATGGCGGGTATGGGCAGGCGGTGGGCGTTATGGAATAATAGTGTAAATTTTAGAGAAAGGCCATTTATTGGCTAAAGCATGATGAAAGGGGCTACATAGGCCTAGGGAGGTGAGGGTGAGCCAGAGCTTGCAATTTGGCGAACATTGTTCGCGAAGCTACCGAAAGTGGTTGTCTGCCAAAACTAAGTCCACAGTGCCGCAGCACCGGGAGAAGCGGGAGATGATCAATGCTACAGGGCGCGCATCCGACTCGCGGGTGAGCAAGAATCCAAGAGAGCAGGCCCGGCGACGGGCGGCCGGGTATGTTCGACGCACCACACGGCTTCCTCCACCCTGATTGGTCAGAACCGAGCAAACCGTGCGGGAGGCATGGAACTTTCCAGAGCGTTGCCTGCTAAGCGACGCCTGGGACGGCGTTACCTCGTCAGCACACGAGAGAGGCGCGTGAACAAGGTGCCCTTTCTCGGTGCTGACTTCCTGTTACTAGACCGTGGGACGAAAGAATTTACAGGCAGCTAACAGTGCCGGCCGTGGCTTGGCCGTAATGGAGAAATGAAGTTACCGGTTGGAGGCTCATGTAATAAAGTAAAATCCCTTATTGTCTGGCTCATCCTTTACATTCCTCCCCCTTCCGTGGGAGCGGAGAACGTATGTGAATTCGCTCAATGCAATTATTATTTGAATGTAAACAAATGTATCTTGCAAAAGAAAGTGAACATTGGTTCTCACGGAAGACGGCAGGGGTCTTAATCTATGGGAGGGTATAGAGACTCTAAAGACCTCCTAAGGGTCGCAAGGGAGCTTACACATGTCAACAATATTGTGTGTATACAAGAATCATCATAAAACATCAGAACATCATAAAACATCATAAAATCATCACAAAATTAGAACAAAACATAACAGTGTGAATTAGGTAAACATGCCAAGTGTTCTTGTTGCTAAGTTGAAGTAAAAATGTCTTTTTTTTTTTTGCTTTTGTTAAAATAAGTTGAAAATGCAAAGATATCACCACTGGTGAGTCACTGCGGGGGCGCCTAGCGCGAGGCGGCGTGGTGTGGTGTCCTCAGCGGGCAGCGCGCAGGCTACCGTCGGGAAGGGGGCGTGGCCGTGGCCAGGTCCGTGCACTGGAACTCAGCGCAGGGAGGATATGAGGGGAGATTCACACGCTCCAAACACGTTTAAAAACGGACTTATCACTAAGGGAACACTTCACTACACTACGCTAGTTTTTCCACATTAACTGATATCTCAGTTTCACTCTTAAAACTAAGGGAGGGCACATGCCTGATAGGTTCTTGTTTTCTCTTTTTTGTTTGGTTTGTGGCTGTTTGCCATTCATTTAAGTGTACCAACAGGCGAACGTAAGAAATTTGTCCTTTTTTCATTTTTTAGCAAATCATCAAGTGACGTTAGGATGTGATTATTTGATTTATTAGATAAAACTTGAACGTTAGCTGACAAGGGAATCATGAATGAGCTTTCAGGTATTACATAATAATTAAAGGGGTGCGAATACTAAGTAATGCGTTGTGGCATGAAAGGCTATAAGTGGTGTTCCAACGGGAACCGTTTGCTAAAGACCTGCGCGGAGGCTACGTCAGAAAGGCGCGCGGCGGATAACTTCAAAAGCCAGCGCGTCGTCAGGGCTGCACGCGGCAGCTGAGGGGTCTATGACTGTCAAATGCCGACTGTCAAATGCAACAAAATAGAAGTGGGATTACGCGTGACATAAAGCTAGATGAGCTGTTACAGTGGGTTCTGTTTAAAATTACATTATGCATCAGTAAATTGGTTCATAACATGAAAATGTAAAAGTGAAGTACACATAGATCATACTAAATTTACTGCATATTCCATATCGGTAAACAAAGAAGGTTGAGTGCCTCTTTGGGCCGACCCTCTAAGTGTGAGAAAAAGTTCCTCATGCATTAACATTTTTGCCGGACATATCAAGTGAAATTGACAAAGAAAAATGACATCAGTTTGGTGCAGGTGGGACACAGATTGTGTCGTAGGATGTCAACGCTGTTGCTAACAAGAGGAGAAAAACAAAACTCGACAAGAATCTAGAGATTTCCATAGTGGGAACAGAAAGTGTAAGGAGTTGAATTAGAGAAGACTGAACTGAGCGTAATTTCTGGAGGATTTTCCCTTTATGAAGGTATAGTGCAAGGCGCATCGTTTACACGACGTTATCGCCTACTTAACTGTGTACATGACAATGCTGCGACTCTAAGATAGCTGCTTCATACTTCTTCCTCAAACTCGACATCTTTTACATAAAAAAAAAAAATTTACTGTGCGACAAAATTCACCATCTTCATCCTCTCAACATCTTGCAACAAAACCTTACTTTGCGACCAAATTCGCCGTCTTCATCCTCTCAACATTTTGCGACTAAACTCGCCGTCTCTGTAACTCCGTAGTGCTGGCCTCCTCGGGCCCAGCTGGTTGCTTAAAACTCCGTCTATCCTTGCTTGTATCGCAGTGTCCTGGGACACGTCATACAGTTAAATGCTACTACTTCAATAGTCGGTATTCCTTCGGAAAATACAACGGGAAAACAAAGAAGGCTCAAGGTTTTGAACAGAGATTTCCGCTTACTGGCGTTTAGCTGCGGGCTAGACGCGGTTCGCGTCTGACGTTGCCTGATCAGCTGTCGTCAGAGAGCACGGAACACTGTTCTCGTGAACTCTTCTTCGAGATGGAAGATCAAAGTCTGGGCTGAATAGTTTTGTGTCTGTTGAAAGTTCACAGATGAAAGTGGGTAGGATGGACTATGTCGCGAAACCGAAAAGTGAAGAAACGACACAGACAGCTGAGGGACCGCGCGGGTGCCAGCCGCGTCACGTAAGGTACGTGCCCTTGCGGGTGGAGCATGACTCTTCAAGGGTTGTTCTGTTGATAGTGGAAAGATGAAAGTGGGTAGAACAGACTATGTCGCGGAACGGAAAAGTGAAGAAACGACACAGACAGCTAAGGGACCGCGCGGGTGCCAGCCGCGTCACGTCAGGTACGTGCCCTCGCGGGTGTGGTTCTCTTGTTCATCCAATAGACTAGATATATGGCCAAAGCTTGCTCGTTCTGTGGGCGTGATTCACTCTGTTTATGTTACCTATCACGGCGGCAGGCATGTGGTATATCCCTCCAGATAAACTTTCAGATACAAATGAAAATAAAGCATGGTTACGTCCTAAATTACCCTTCCAAAACAATTTATTACCTAAGGCATCATTATTATTAAACAAATAATTGGCAGTACTCGGGAACTTACTCTAGCATGCTTGAAATCCTACAAAATTATTATCCTCATCAGTATAGTAACACAGCGACACATGGAAACACTAGGCTGATACAAATACTAAATTACTGGTGCTGGCAAAACTTTAGCAAAATTCTCTAAATAGTTAGTAATAAAACAGTCAAAATGAACAACAATAAGATAATACATGGACTTAAGTAATTGGACACAAGTAATTAGACATAAGTAATTGGACGTAATCAATTAGACATAAGTAATTAGACATAAGTAATTGGACGTAATCAATTAGGCACAAGCAATTTGACATAAGTAATTGGCAACTCGTCATAGTGATATAAGCGGTGGCAAAGCCGTAACAAAAGCAAAAGTTTAAAATATTATTTCCTTCAAACAAAACTTCCTTACTCTCCAGTTACATTTCGTAGCAAAATGAATGTAAGCGTCCCCTGGTATTCCTTTAAGCTCTCGTTTGTATTTTCATTCCAACCGATCTTTGGTACTTCTACCTAGAAGAAAACTGTCGTTAAGTCATGGCAATGTTATGTGTAATGCTGTGGAATAGTGTAATGTCACGTTAATACTTCCTGTAACAAGATTCTGATGAAAAATGGTTTTATGTCTCCTTCAAGGAACAGACCAATAATTATTAAACGTGTGATAAACCGTTTCCTGTGTTGATTTGTTTTTGCAAATATTTGTGATTATCAGTCACCCAGTCAATCGTTCAAGGATATGATTGTTGTTCCTTTTGTTAATTCTCTCACCTACCTGCTTCCATATAATCAATATTGGCGGCTCGACGAAGCTAGTTGCATCTCGGAAGACGTCGATATGACTTACCTGTCGTTGCTTTGGTTTTTAATAAAATTAGAGTTCATTTGTCATATAAAGAGTGTGTAGGGAGCAAAGGATGTTCCTTACTATTGAAAATGTGCGCAAAGTTATTCAAAGGGTTTGTTATATAATGGTTAAGAATTTCTGTGCTGAGATTCAGTGCAGCTTGAGGTGCTAAGGTGCGACACGCGTCGCGCTCGTGAGATTGTAAGTTGCTGACAGCACAGCTGACAGTACGGCTGCGTCCGGTTTCACTGGCTCGGCGGCATAACTGGCGTCCACGCTGGGTCCGTCCTCTTGCTACGCATGGAGTTTATCTCTCGGTACAGTCACAAAATTTCCTTCCAGAGTTATGTTGTTTACGACAGTTATGCATGGAGGATGTTCTTTTCTAAGGGACTCTAATAACTTAAATCGCTAGAGGTCACAAAACTATCGGGTTCCAATTATTTTATTTAAACACTCTGTTCTTCTAAAATTTAGGTAACTCGCAGGTGTTAGGCTTCTAGATAAACTGTATTTTGCGATGGCATTCCAAACCAAACTCCTTGGCTAACGCGTTTCCCACTCAGCGGTCGTTTACAGGACAGATATAGCGGCAAGTGCCGGCTTTCTTGACGCCATATAGATCCGTTTATTAACCGTGATGGTGATACAACATAGCCGGAGATCGATCTGAAATTCCAACATTTACCAATCCTGATGGTTTAGGCAATGCGTACCAGGAAACGTTCTCTCTCACGATTTTTGTTCCATACTGAAAATTCAAATAGACAATACACATAGATTCCCGTCTTTAGATAAGACTAATAAAATCTGTAGGGCAATATTAAGCTGGTGATTTTATTTTTATAACTATCACTTTAGGTTTGCTGTTTAAACTGCAACGTACGAATATACGAATGTGTAGCGTGGCTGTGGCACGTGGCCTGCAGGGCGATGGTTGGGTGGTGAGGAGGGGCGAGGGGAGAGGTGCAGATGCTGCACGCACCAAGGACAGAGGCGGTGGGTGGGGAAGGGGGAACTGCAATGGCCGCTCTCTCGGCAGGCCGGTGGATGGAGAGGGGAGGGGGCCGCGTCGCCAGCTGACAGGGAGGGGCGGGACTCGGCGCATGTGAACGGCTGTAGACCACAGTGGAGGTATTTACGCACTCCTTCCGTGGCATTTAATATACAGAAATACGTGGTACCAAAAAACTTACCTCGTTATCTGTTCAACATCGCATCATGAAAACAATAAAATAGCACTTCAGGAAGACTCCTTTTACTTTAGAGTAGCCTATTTGTTGTTTAACTTGGACGTATTTATTCTTGTTATTATCGTTGTGTGATCATTTAGCAAAACATACAGGTAATAGGGCGTCTTTCAAAGTACAGGTAGACGGCTGCATGTAGTCACTGATCTACTGGCAGTTACGAAGGCGTATTAGTATCATGTTTTTATGGTAAAGCTTTAATACCTGTGTTCGTGCACTATTCACTAAGTTAACAAGTGAAATGTGAATCCCTTTGAAATATACAAGATTAACTGATTCTTTCTCTACGTGTTCTTTTGACAAGAACAACTTTCCCCTTAATTCCATGATTAAAGAAGTTTGTGGTTTTAATTCTCGACTGCTACGATAACATTACTGGCGACGTTAAATGACAAGACAAAATGATCACATAACTTCAGTCACTTCCATTAACATGTGACGTCATAAATTCTATTACCAGTTACCAACAGTTGCCAATTCTTATGTCTACTTATAACTAACATGCACAATTTAATTAAATGTATAGTAACTACGGTGTTTTCCGTCAATTAATTCTCTTGCTGCATGCAGGACTTTGCCAACTGTTTACATACCATTCCAGACCTACTTTCAGGAACGCAAATCATAGGGGTTTGACCTTAGAGCATATCTACGTTGCTGTCTAGGCGGTTGTATTACCTTCTTTCTTGCTTTTTTGGGTGGAACTACTGGCGTAATAGGCCGAGCTTGTCCGGTCGGAATTCCGTGCTGAACCAAATCCGTAGCCGGTAGAAACTGCCTCTCTTCAAACAACCACGAAAATTCCTCTAATACTAGCTGCAACGTCCTTTTCTCCTCACTGTTTAAATGACCTAACTTCTCTGCTAACTGACTCCTTATCGTCGACGCGACATATCGCACTTCTCTAACTGAACATTTCTTTCCTTTCCTTCCTTCCTTATCTTTATTTCGCTGCTTCTCAGCTCCTCTTATTTCCTCAAAAATTTCCTGACCACTGGCAACAATAGTACCCTTCGGTATCACAACATCTTCTACACCAAAATTATCTATACTTACTGGTATCGCAAAACCCTTCTGTCTCCTCTCCGGTCGGCAGATACTTCTCTTTATATGTACTGACTGACGATCTAAAACATCATTCTGGGTGAGCGGGTCAACCAGAATGTCTGTCTTGGGCTGTTCTTGATTTTTGACATCTATCCAGAGAATCTTTCCACTTCCGCCTTTTATCCTCACAGGGTCAGTGGTTTTTATCGCCCACATCTGCGGTTTTATGGGAGACTGTGAACGGCGCCTTTCGCAGCTCCCTCGCGTCTGACGGGGGTGCGCACTGCCAAATCGGTGAATTGCTTCGCCGAACTGCACAGTTCGCGTTCGATAATCCACTATCCCCTGATAACGGTGCAGGAAGTCATTCCCTAGTATGATGTCAAATTCACCCTTCTTTAGCCTTACTACCTCCATCATCTGACTGTATTTACCCTCGTCGATTTGCAGGTTCACTACACACGAACCTGCAGGGACAATTACTTCCTCTCCAAGGCCACTGATATGGTACCGGGGTGGCTGTAACACCCTTCGATCATTTTTCTCCACAAACAATACACTAACTTGAGCACCAGTATCAACTAAAATTCTAACTGATTTGTTCCCGAGTACGCCAAATAGACTAACGTGTTCCACCTCTTTACATTCTTCGGTCCTAACCGGGTGTATTATTTTTGTCGGGGGCGCGGGTGGGTGGCGGAACCTGCCCCCCAAGCGTTTCCCTGATTCGACCCTGCGTTGCGGCGGTGGCCGCGCATCTGATTAGAGAATGGTGACTTTGTGGGGCAAACATTATTAGCATGACCTACTGTCTGGCAAATAGTGCAATACGGCGCGCGGCAGCGCATTGCCGTATGGTTGGGCTTCCCACAACGCTGACAAAATACTTCTTTTGCTGGGACCGGTACTGGGTTCGTTGGGCGCGGGGCGGCAGCGCAAAAACGCAACACCTCTTCGCGTAGCATTGCCAAACGAACAGCTTCAAACAGAGAAGTGGGGGAGGCTGCTTTGACTTCTCCTCCGATGCGGGGGTCAATACCGCGAACAAATGCGTCAATTGCACGCGCTTCGGCTTCTGAGCGCAAAATTCTGTTTCCACTGGCATTTTCACCTAGCTTGTAGGTACGACAAGATACTGCTCGTATGCGATCTGCGAAGGCATCAAAATCCTCATTAGGCTTCTGCCTAAGGGTTGATAATTGATCTCTGTAATATGCGGTGCCTCTGGTATCGGAATAACGCGTAGTCAATCCGCGGGCCAATACTTCAAATTCGTGCGTGTCACGCAATTCGTCCACTGTTTCTATGAACATTCGGGCTTCCCCTGTCAACTTGAGTCTGGCTACATTGGCCAATAGATCATCAGGCCAGGCACACGTGCGACCCACATCACGAATATTTTGTAAGAACATAGCTACATTTTCGTGGGACTTCCCAGAAAAGGTGGGAATGAAATCAGCCGCAGGAAAATTGCTTACAGTCGCCATGTTAGCAGAAATTGTGGCGTTTGTATTAGAGACAGAATTAGTGCTAGTTGCCTCTGTTTGAGCATTTGTTACAAAGGTGGAGCTAGCCACAGGTATGGAAGTTCGCGCACTAGCTTCCAGCGTCTGTTTCAAGACGCGGTTTTGCTCAAGTAGCTCCTGATTTTGTGCGAATAACTGGCGCATTTGTGCATTTATGGCCTCGAGTGGGTCTTGCGAGGCAGGTGCCTCTACGGGGGTATCCCGTTCCGTCGCTCGTGTCCCTATCGGCATGTTTACAATTTTATGGGACGCTAGTGACCAGAAAAAAGTAATGATTGTTACAAAAAAAGGACGGCCACAAAGATTCTCAATCCAGCGGCGGAAGATCGTCGAAGATATAGTTGTAAGC
The DNA here is from genome assembly GCF_021461395.2 of Schistocerca americana. NCBI lineage: Eukaryota > Metazoa > Arthropoda > Insecta > Orthoptera > Acrididae > Schistocerca > Schistocerca americana. Next base: position 150,788,725 of record NC_060128.1, read on the forward strand.
ATCGCGGCGACTTACATGGTGATGGCGATGGTGCGACGCATTGGCGGCGGCGGCGGCGGCGTCCGGACCCTCGGGCGGCGGCGAATGTGTTGGCGGCGGACGGCGCTGGCTCGGCCGGTCGGCGATGGCGGCAGCCCCTGGCGCGTCGGTGACAGCGGCGGGCGGCGGCGGCGTGGCGGATGACGGCGGCGGATGACGGCGGCCCGGCAGGTCGCGCAGCGCAGCGCAGGCCCCTCGAACTCAAGCAGCGGTCAGCGCGGCGGCGTCCAGCTCACGTGGCTGACTAGCGTGGGCTGCCTCGCTGCAGCGCGCGCCCTGTGCGTGTTCACTGGCGCAGCCACGGCCCACGTGCAGCAAACGTGGCAGCCGGTTGGCGCATTCCATGCGCGAAGTTCACGGCGTCTCGCCGGGAAAAATTTTGTGTAGTGACAAAGTCACTACGGGAACGTATCCAAACTTCTGACACCAATTGTACAGGATGGCGGGTATGGGCAGGCGGTGGGCGTTATGGAATAATAGTGTAATTTTTAGAGAAAGGCCATTTATTGGCTAAAGCATGATGAAAGGGGCTACATAGGCCTAGGGAGGTGAGGGTGAGCCAGAGCTTGCAATTTGGCGAACATTGTTCGCGAAGCTACCGAAAGTGGTTGTCTGCCAAAACTAAGTCCACAGTGCCGCAGCACCGGGAGAAGCGGGAGATGTTCAATGCTACAGGACGCGCATCCGACTCGCGGGTGAGCAAGAATCCAAGAGAGCAGGCCCGGCGACGGGCGGCAGGGTATGTTCGACACACCACGCGGCTTCCTCCGCCCTGATTGGTCAGGACCGAGCAAACCGTGCGGGCGGCATGGAACTTTCCAGAGCGTTGCCTGCTAAGCGACGCCTGGGACGGCGTTACCTCGTCAGCACACGAGAGAGGCGCGTGAACAAGGTGCCCTTTCTCGGTGCTGACTTCCTGTTACTAGACCGTGGGACGAAAGAATTTACAGGCAGCTAACACTGCCGGCCGTGGCTTGGCCGCAATGAAAAAATGAAGTTACCGTTTGGGTGCTCATATAATAAAGTAAAATCCCTTATTGTCTGGCTCATCCTTTACATTCAACTGCTGCAATGTTCTGTGGAGTCACAACTCGTTGTGCCTGTCCCGGACGAGGAGCATCTTCCACTGAAGTCACACCATTTACGAACTTCCTGCTCCATTCGTAGACTGAACCTTCATTCGTCGATGTATTTCAATAGGTTTCACACCTTCACTACGCAAAAACCGAATAACAGAACGCTGTTCTTCCCTGTTGCAAGTCGCAAGTGGGGCGGCCATCTTTATACTGTGTGCGGGTAGCATTCCTTTCACGCTAGGTGGGGAGAGCCGTACGTCAACGTGACGTAGGCACGCGTCATTATGAGTTTCACGAGTAGTCCTATCGACTGTTGTGTGCATTCTGTATGCATCGACTGTTGTGTGTGTCTTCAATCTGCACTGTTCATTGTTCTTAGTTGATTTACAACATGAAGGCATAATTAAATCGACCTAGATGGTTTAATATTTCCAGCAACATTCGGAATTACTTCGAACTTCAGTTTCTCAGCTTACCGTTTCTGCCCACATGAATTATGTACAGTTCATTGGCTTTTATAAAAATACGAAAGACTTTAATTTCTCCCTATTTCACGTTTTTATCCACATGATTTATGCACGATTAATAGGACTAAAAAATGCCTAGACACTTTCGTTATGGTTATGATTCCTTCATTCAGATATTCGTTATGTTCACGATACACACAATAACGTCTCATATTCTTTGGATTGCAGCTGAATAATTATTTCATGTTTCTATCCACAGGATTTAGACAAGATTCACCGGATTCCTAAAAAAATTCAGGCTAGAAAAATAACAAGACACTTTCGTTATGGTTATGATTCCTTCATTCAGATATTCGTTATGTACATGAAACACCCAATAATATCCCACATTCTTTGGATTGCAGCTTAATAATTAATTATTTCACGTTTCTATCCACACGATTTATGCACGATTCATCGGACTTAAAAAAAATTGACTAAAAGCTTTTTTTTTTACTTTCGTTATGGTTCCTTTGTTCAGACATTCATTATGTTCCTGAAACACACAATACCATCCCAAATTGTTGGGATTACAGCTTAATAATTAATTCAACTGGGATGGGCGTAACAGATAACTCCTGTCACTTCGTTCGTACACATGTATTTACATTTAGCTTTGACGTTGTCGGTACAACCGCAAAGATCGATTTACGCACTCTATTTAGGTTATTTACGTCATGATGACGTAGTGTTACGTCACTAAGTGGTGGGGTTCTCCTCACCTAGCGTGAGATGAACGCTACCCTGTGTGTGCATCTGCACTGTGCTGCCACCTACAGGCCATTCTGCACGCCGTTTGTAGCACACTTACCAACTTACAAGATAACTGCGAGAAATTTCGATTTGTTATTACAAATTTAAGGTTTTCATTTGACCCACCCTCGTACATACCCTGTTGTGTCAGGGAAAACAAGGGAACCAGCGGAGAAATGTTCCTTTCGGAGCACAAAAAGGCGAGTATGCTTCTGTTTAAAATACATAGGCTGAAAATTGGGGTACCAGCTGCCTCGTTCTACGTTCCTCAGCACATTGTTAAAAATTTTCCCAAAACATTGTCGCGCGAACATATTCATTATTTTTTAATACCGAGAGAGAAGACAGGGGGCTGTGGCAAATAGGTGGAAAAGTAACAAATACTGGAAGATTGTGTGTGTGTGTGTGTGTGTGTGTGTGAGAGAGAGAGAGAGAGAGAGAGAGAGAGAGAGAGAGAGAGAGAGAGAGAGAGAGAGAGAGAGTTGATATTGACAGAACAATGCTAGGAGAAGAGTGAAGAACACAGTGTCAAAGAGACGGGAATAAAGAGGAGGAGGAAGTGAAAGTAGGTTAGAGCCAGTGATAACGAGAGACAGTCTATGACAGCGCAGGAGAGAGAGAGAGAGAGAGAGAGAGAGAGAGAGAGAGAGAGAGAGAGAGAGAGAGAAAACAGCAGTGGGAAGGAATGAGAAGTGATAGAACGAAGAGGACTTCGGCTGTGAGACAGGAGAAATCGACAGAGAGTCACAAAGTGAGTGAGAAAGTCGATGGTAATGAGCGACTTTACAACGATGGAGTAGTGGGTGTGAGTGAATTACAGCGAGGGGAGCTTCTGGGAGTGAGATGTGAGCTGCACGTTAAAAAAAAATCGCCAACATGTACGCGTGCCAAAATTGTTGGGAAAATTTTTAAAGTTGCTGAGGAAGGTAGAACGAGGCAGCTGGCATCCCATTTCTCAGTCGGGGTCTTTTAAATCAAACGGAAGCTTGTTTTGAGCATTTACTTTCTGGTACGGAAGTACACGAAAATCAGATCAATGGATGTCGGTATACTTTTTATAAAGTTCATGGCTATTTGGTGCATGCTGTACTCGCCTGACAGAAAAAATTATCCTGTGCTCCTTTGCCATGTGAATCTATTTTTATTTTTCATAGCGTAGAGGCGTGCATGTGTACGCCTCTGTGGGTGAAAAGTAGCCGCCCGCGTTAAATAAATATTCAGCGAGAATTCAAATAAGAGCATGCATATGAATGCCCGCGTCTCTCGCTGCTCGCTGCCCATCAAAGCGAACACACGGCAGCTGCGGTGCTTCCCACACGGCCGCTGGTTGCCTCGCACGTTCTGACAGCTCGTGCAGAATTCCCCAGAAGCACTCTGGCGAGCTAATGCCGCAGAAATCGTGTCTCGCTGCTGGTCTCTCGTTTCATAGCGCTTCTCCAGGAGACGTTGCAATACTTCACTTCATCTGGGTTTACTGAGTTTTCACTCCGTTTCCTCCTCCCCCACCCATCCCTCCCCCCCCCCCCTCTCTCTCTCTCTCTCTCTCTCTCTCTCTCTCACTCACTCACTCACACACACACACACACACACACACACACACACTCACTCACTCCTCTGAAGACACATTCTACATTTTCGAGACTTGTGGTGGTTGTGGTCTTCAGTCCAAAACTGGTCTCGTGCAACAATATAATGCTAATCTACACTCCTGGAAATTGAAATAAGAACACCGTGAATTCATTGTCCCAGGAAGGGGAAACTTTATTGACACATTCCTGGAGTCAGATACATCACATGATCACACTGACAGAACCACAGGCACATAGACACAGGCAACAGAGCATGCACAATGTCGGCACTAGTACAGTGTATATCCACCTTTCGCAGCAATGCAGGCTGCTATTCTCCCATGGAGACGATCGTAGAGGTGCTGGATGTAGTCCTGTGGAACGGCTTGCCATGCCATTTCCACCTGGCGCCTCAGTTGGACCAGCGTTCGTGCTGGACGTGCAGACCGCGTGAGACGACGCTTCGTCCAGTCCCAAACATGCTCAATGGGGGACAGATCCGGAGATCTTGCTGGCCAGGGTAGTTGGCTTACACCTTCTAGAGCACGTTGGGTGGCACGGGATACATGCGGACGTGCATTGTCCTGTTGGAACAGCAGGCTCCCTTGCCGGTCTAGGAATGGTAGAACGATGGGTTCGATGACGGTTTGGATGTACCGTGCACTATTCAGTGTCCCCTCGACGATCACCAGTGGTGTACGGCCAGTGTAGGAGATCGCTCCCCACACCATGATGCCGGGTGTTGGCCCTGTGTGCCTCGGTCGTATGCAGTCCTGATTGTGGCGCTCACCTGCACGGCGCCAAACACGCATACGACCATCATTGGCACCAAGGCAGAAGCGACTCTCATCGCTGAAGACGACACGTCTCCATTCGTCCCTCCATTCACGCCTGTCGCGACACCACTGGAGGCGGGCTGCACGATGTTGGGGCGTGAGCGGAAGACGGCCTAACGGTGTGCGGGACCGTAGCCCAGCTTCATGGAGACGGTTGCGAATGATCCTCACCGATACCCCAGGAGCAACAGTGTCCCTAATTTGCTGGGAAGTGGCGGTGCGGTCCCCTACGGCACTGCGTAGGATCCTACGGTCTTGGCGTGCATCCGTGCGTCGCTGCGGTCCGGTCCCAGGTCGACGGGCACGTGCACCTTCCGCCGACCACTGGCGACAACATCGATGTACTGTGGAGACCTCACGCCCCACGTGTTGAGCAATTCGGCGGTACGTCCACCCGGCCTCCCGCATGCCCACTATACGCCCTCGCTCAAAGTCCGTCAACTGCACATACGGTTCACGTCCACGCTGTCGCGGCATGCTACCAGTGTTAAAGACTGCGATGGAGCTCCGTATGCCACGGCAAACTGGCTGACACTGACGGCGGCGGTGCACAAATGCTGCGCAGCTAGCGCCATTCGACGGCCAACACCGCGGTTCCTGGTGTGTCGGCTGTGCCGTGCGTGTGATCATTGCTTGTACAGCCCTCTCGCAGTGTCCGGAGCAAGTATGGTGGGTCTGACACACCGGTGTCAATGTGTTCTTTTTTCCGTTTCCAGGAGTGTATTCTGTGCAAACCATCATCTCTGCATAACACTGCAACCTACACTACTGGCCACACTAATTGCTACACCAAGAAGAAATGCAGATGATAAACGGGTATTTATTTATTTATATTTCCGTGGGACCAAATTAAGGAGAAGTCTCCATGGTCATGGAACGAGTCAATACATGGAATTATAACACGATAGTAGAAACAGATAAAATGAAATATCAAAAAACATATTCTGCCGATAAGTTTTTAGTTTAAATAAAGAAAATCAACAATGTAACACTGGAATTTGCTTAATTTTTTAGCTCTTCCAGGAGCTCCTCGGCAGAATAGAAGGAGTGAGCCATGAGGAAACTCTTCAGTTTAGACTTAAAAGAGTTTGGGCTACTGCTACGATTTTTGAGTTCTTGTGGTAGCTTATTGAAAATGGATGCAGCAGAATACTGCACTCCTTTCTGCACAAGAGTCAAGGAAGTGCATTCCACATGCATTCTCCCTAGTATTAACTGAGTGAAAGCTGCTAACTCTTGGGAATAGGCTAATATTGCTAACAGCAAACGACATTAAAGAAAATATGTGCTGTGAGGGCAATGTCAGAATTCCCAGACTATTGAATAGGGGTAGACAAGAGGTTCTCGAACTTACACCACATATAGCTCGAACAGTCCGTTTTTGTTTTCGTCTTGAACTGTCACTTATTTCAGATACTGTTCTAATGGTAAATAAAGCAGCGTTTAGTTTCTGAACAAGATCCTGGACGTGGGCTTTCCACAACAGCTTACTATCTATCCCAACGCCTAGGAACTTGAACTGTTCCGTCACGCTTATAATATGCCCATTCTGTCTGATCAAAATATCGGTTCTTTTTTAATTGTGAGTTAGAAACTGTAAAAACTGAGTCTTACTGTGAGTTAGCATCAATTGGACAAATATATTATACTAGAACTGACATGTGATAACATTTTCACTCAATTTGAGTGCATAGATCATGAGAAATCAGTACCCAGAACAACCACCTCTGGCCGTAATAACGGCCAAGATACGCCTCGGCATTGAGTCAGAGCTTGGATGGCGTGTACAGGTACAGCTGCCCAGGCAGCTTCAACACGATACCACAGTTCATCAAGAGTAGAGACAGGAGTATTGTGACGAGCCAGTTGCTCGGTCACCATTGACCAGACGTTTTCAATTGGTGATAGATCTGGAGAATGTGCTGGCCAGGGCAGCAGTCGAACATTTTCTGTATCCAGAAAGGCCCGTACATGCGGTCGTGCATTATCCTGCTGAAATGTCGGGTTTCGCAGGGATCGAATGAAGGGTAGAGCCACAGGTCGTAACAAATCTGAAATGTAACGTCCACTGTTCAAAGTGCCGTCAATGCGAACAAGAGGTGACCGAGACGTGTAACCAATGGCACCCTATACCATCACGCAGGGTGATACACCAGTATGGCGATGACGAATACACGCTTCCACCGCGATGTCGCCAAACACGGATGCGACCATCATGATGCTATAAACAGAACCCTGATTCATCCGAAAAAATGACGTTTTGCCATTCGTGCACTCAGGTTCGTCCAGTACACCATCGCAGGCGCTCCTGTCTATGATGCAGCGTCAAGGGTAATCGCAGCCACGGTCTCCGAGCTGATAGTCCATGCTGCTGCAAACGTCGTCGAACTGTTCGTGCAGATGGTTGTTGTTTCGCAAACGTCCCCATCTGTTGACTCAGGGATCGAGACGTGGCTGCACGATCGTTTACAGCCATGCAGATAAATGCCTGTCATCTCGACTGCTAGTGATACGAGGCCGTTGGGATCCAGCGCGGCGTTCGGTATTATCCTCCTGAACCCACCGATTCCATTTTCTGCTAACAGTCATTGGATCTCGACCAACGCGAGCAGCAATGTCGCAATCGCGATAGGCTACAATCTGACCATTAACAAAGTCGGAAACGTGATGGTACGCATTTTTCCTCCTTACACGAGGCATCACAACAACGTTTCACCAGGCAACGCCGGTCAACTGCTGTTTGTGTATGAGAAATCGGTTGGAAACTTTGCTCATGTCAGGACGTTGTAAGTGTCGCCACCTGTGCCAACCTTGTGTGAATGCTCTGAAAAGCTAATCATTTGCATATCACAGCATCTTCTTCCTGTCGGTTAATTTTCGCGTCCGTAGCACATCTTCGTGGTGTAGCAATTTTAATGGCCAGTAGAGTATTTCAGTGTGCTATTAGATTTGCTACCAGTAGGCTGCGTGTTACGGAGACGCTTCGGGAAATCAAATGGGAATCCCTGGAGGATAGCCGACGCTCTTTTCGAGAAATGCTACTGAGAACATTTAGAGAAAATTTGAAAGTGACTGCAGAACGATTGTACTGCCGAAGCATATTGACCGTCGCTTTTCCGTAACTCTATTTGCGAATGGACAAGGAAGGGAAATGACAAGTAGTGGTGCACCTTTCGGTGGCTTCCGGAGCATCTACGAGCCCTTTTGCACACGATCACCGAATCTGTTATTGAGAAGCGTACGAACACTTCGACTGAAATGCGTAGTGGCTGCAATGGATTGCCCCGTTAGGCGGGCCAGCTTTCGCTGATAGTGATGCTCCGCGCGGCCGCTGTCAGCAGATTGCATAAGCCGCCGCTAACCACCGCCGCTGATTGGCGCCTGCCCTGCTGATGGAAATGTCCGGAACGCAGACCGCTGGAAAATCGTTGCGCCGGTTAGGGCGGCCGGCGTGCGTGATAGGGTCCGATGCGATGCGAGGCCAGGCATATGCTCGTCCCACACACCGCAGACAGGGTCAACCACAGCGAGATGGACCAAGCTCTGTCTATACAAGGGGACGTGCCGCCTTTCTGTGATAAGCCTCTCGCAGTCGTTTGCAGTTGCTTACACACACACACACACACACACACACACACACACAGGGTGTTTGCAGTTGCTTATATACACACACACACACACACACACACACACACACACACACACACACACACACACACACACACACACAGGCTGTTTGCAGTTGCTTATACACACACACACACACACACACACACACACACACACACACACAGGCTGTTTGCAGTTGCTTATACACACACACACACACACACACACACACACACACACACACATACAGGGTATTTGCAGTTGCTTATATATATATATATATATATATACACACACACACACACACACACACACACACACACACACACACACACACACACAAACAGGGTGTTTGCAGTTGCTTACACACACACACACACACACACACACACACACACACACACACACACAGGGTGTTTGCAGTTGCTTATATATACACACACACACACACACGCACAGGGTGTTTCCAGTTGCTTACACACACACACACACACACACACACACACACAGGGTGTTTCCAGTTGCTTATATATATACACACACACACACAGACACACAGACAGGGTGTTTGCAGTTGCTTATACACACACACACACACACACACACACACACACACACACACACACACAGGGTGTTTCCAGTTGCTTATACACACACACACACACACAGGGTGTTTGCAGTTGCTATACATACACACACACACACACACACACACACACACACACTCACACACAGGGCGTTACAAAAAGGTACGGCCAACCTTTCAGGAAACATTCCTCACACACAAAGAGAGCAAATATGTTATGTGGACATGTGTCCGGAAACGCCTACTTTCCATGTTAGAGCTCATTTTATTACTTCTCTTCAAATCACGTTAATCATGGAATGGAAACACACAGCAACAGAACGTACCAGCGTGACTTCAAACACTTTGTTACAGGAAATATTCAAAATGTCCTCCGTTAGCGAGGATACATGCATCCACCCTCCGTCGCATGGAATACCTGATGCGCTGATGTAGCCCTGGAGAATGGCGTATTGTATCACAGCCGTCCACAATACGGGCACGTAGAGTCTCTACATTTCCTACATTTGGTACCGGGGTTGCGTAGACAAGAGCTTTCAAACGTCCCTATAAATTAAAGTCAAGAGGGTTGAGGTCAGGAGAGCGTGGAGGCCATGGCATTGGTCCGCCTCTACCAATCCGTCGGTCACCGAATCTGTTGTTGAGAAGCGTACGAACACTTCGACTGAAATGTGCAGGACCTCCATCGCGCACGAACCACCACATGTTGTGTCGTACTTGTAAAGGCACATCTTCTAGCAGCACAGGTAGAGCATCCCATATGAAATCATGATAACGTGCTCCATTGAGCATAGGTGGAAGAAAATGGGGCCCAATCGAGACATCACCAACAATGCCTGCCCAAACGTTCACAGAAAATCTGTGTTGATGACGTGATTGCTCAATTGCATGTGGATTCTCGTCAGCCCACACATGTTGATTATGAAAATTTACAATTTGATCACGTTGGAATGAAGCCTCATCCGTAAAGAGAACATTTGCACTGAAATGAGGATTGACACATTGTTGGATGAACCATTCGCAGAAGTGTACCCGTGGAGGCCAATCAGCTGCTGATAGTACCTGCACACGCTGTACATGGTACGGAAACAACTGGTTCTCCCGTAACACTCTCCATACAGTGACGTGGTCAGCGTTACCTTCTACAGCAGCAACTTCTCTGACGCTGACATTAGGGTTATCGTCAACTGCACGAAGAATTGCCTCGTCCATTGCAGGTGTCCTCGTCGTTCTAGGTCTTCCCCAGCCGCGAGTCATAGGCTGGAATGTTCCGTGCTCCCTAAGACGCCGATCAATTGCTTCGAACGTCTGGCTGTCGGGACACCTTCGTTTTGGAAATCTGTCTCGATACAAACGTACCGCGCCACGGCTATTGCCCCGTGCGAATCCATACATCAAATGGGCATCTGCCAACTCCGCATTTGTAAACATTGCACTGACTGCAAAACGACGTTCGGGATGAACACTAACCTGTTGATGCTACGTACTGATGTGCTTGATGCTAGTACTGTAGAGCAATGAGTCGCATGTCAACACAAGCACCGAAGTCAACATTACCTTCCTTCAATTGGGCCAACTGGCGGTGAATCGAGGAAGTACAGTACATATCGACGAAACTAAAATGAGCTCTAACATGGAAATAAAGCGTTTCCGGACACATGTCCACCTAACATTTTTTCTTTACTAGTGTGTGAGGAATGCTTCCTGAAAGTTTGGCCGTACCTTTATATATATGGTGGTCCATTGATAGTGACCGGGCCAAATATCTCACGAAATAAGCACCAAATCAAACGAAAAAACTACAGGGAACTAAACTCGTCTAGCTTGAAGGTGGAAACCAGATGGCGCTATATTTCGCCCGCTAGATGGCGCTGCCATAGGTCAAACGGATATCAACTCCGTTTTTCTAAAGAGGAACCCCCACTTTTTATTACATATTCGTGTAGTACGTAAAGATATATGAATGGTTTAGTTGGACCACTTTTTTCGTTTTGTGATAGATGGCAATGTAATAGTCACAAACATATGGCTCACAATTTTAGACGAACAGTTGGTAACAGGTAGGTTTTTTAAACTAAAATACAGAACTTGGGCACGTTTGAACATTTTATTACGGTTGTTCCAATGTGATACATGTACCTTTGTGAATTTAATATTTCTAAGAACGCATGCTGTTACAGCGTGATTACCTGTAAATACCACATTAATGCAATAAAAGCTCAAAATGATGTCCGTCAACCTCAATGCATTTGGCAATACATTCCTCTCAACAGCGAGTAGTTCGCCTTCGGTAATGTTCGCACATGCATCGACATTGCGCCGACGCATGTTGTCAGGCGTTGTCGGTGGATCACGATAGCAAATATCTTTCCACTTTCCCCACAGAAAGAAATCCGTGGACGTCAGATCCGGTTAACGTGCGGGCCATGGTATGGTGCTTCGGCGACCAATCCACCTGTCATGAAATATGCTATTCAGTACCGCTGAAACCGCACGCGAGCTATGTGCCGGACATCCTTCATGTTGGAAGTACATCGCCAGTCTGTCATGCAGTGAAACATCTTGTGGTAACATCGGCAGAACATTACGTAGGAAATAAGCATACACTGCACCATTTAGATTGCCATCGATAAAATGGGGGCCAATTATCCTTCCTCCCATAATTCCGCACCATACATTAACCCGCCAAGGTCGCTGATGTTCCACTAGTCGCCGCCATAGTGGATTTTCCGTTGCTCAATAGTGCATATTATGCCGGTTTACGTTACTGCTGTTGGTGAATGACGCTTCGTCGCTAAACAGAACGCGTGCAAAAAATCTGTCATCGTCCAGTAATTTCTCTTGTGCCCAGTGGCAGAACTGTACACGACGTTCAAAGTCGTCGCCATACAATTCCTGGTGCATAGAAATATGGTACGGGTGCTATCGATATTGAAGTAGCATTCTCAGCAACGACGTTTTTGAGATTCCCGATTCCCGCGCAATTTATCTGCTACTGATGTGCGAATTAGCCGCGACAGCAACTAAAACACATACTTGGGCATCATCATTTGTTGCAGGTCGTGGTTGACGTTTCACATGTGGTTGAACACTTCCTGTTTCCTTAAATAACGTAACTATCCGGCGAACGGTCCGGACACTTGGATGATGTCGTCCAGGATACCGAGCAGCATACATAGCACACGCCCGTTGGGCATTCTGATCACAATAGCCATACATCAACACGATTTCGACCTTTTCGGCAATTGGTAAGCGGTCCATTTTATCACAGGAAATGTATCACGAAGCAAATACCGCCCGCACTGGCGGAATGTTACGTGATACCATGTACTTATACGTTTGTGACTATTACAGCGCCATCTATCACAAAGCGAGAAAAATGGTCCAACTAAAACATTCATATTTCTTTACGTACTACACGAATATGTAGTAAAAAATGAGGATTCCTATTTTTAAAAAAGCAGATGATATCCGTTGCCGGCCGGTGTGCCGAGCGGTTCTAGGTGCTACGTCTGGAATGGCGCGGCCGCTACGGTCGCCGGTTCGAATCCTGCTTCGGGCATGGGTGTGTGTGATGTCCTCAGGTTAATTAGGTTTAAGTAGCTCTAAGTTCTAGGGCTGATGACCTCAGATGTTAAGTCCCAGGAGTGCTCATAGCCATTTGAACCATTTTTTCATCCGCACTACAGCCCGGACCTCGTACCTTCCGAGTCCCTTGTTTTTCGCCCCATGAAGGATGCACTCCGCAGGTAGCAATACGTGGATGATAGGGATGCAGTAAGACGTTGGCTTCAACATCGACCAGTAGAGCGGTACCATGAGGTCATCAGGCCCTCCCATTAAGGTGACGATATTTCCCCCCAAACGGTGGGGTACATTATGCTGTATTGCAATCCTGAATAAAACGAACTTGCTTTCAGAAAACTACGTGTTGCATTACTTACTGAACACACGTCTTATTACCTATGATTTCTGAGATGATAATCTCACACATCCTCCTTAAGTTCTGCTCTTGGTTATATTTTCGCATCATTCTTGTTAAACAACTATTCAGCCTGTGTACTTGCCATTTCTCATCCCCAGTTCTTGCGCCTTAATTCATATTAATGTTTCTACACTCATGCTCATAAATTAAGGATAATGCTGATACATGATGACACAACGCTCTGGTGGGCGGTTTGCGGGTTTAAATCACCTCGGGGTACGACCATGCGGTGCATTTTACCTGCGGTCCTCACACGGTGGCGCTGGCAGCAGTCCACATATGCAGAGGTGTGTTGGTGCATATCAGGGTATGGTGCAGAGAGTAAGTGTGCAGACGTGGAAATGGTGACCGTATGTTGAAAATGACTCAAAGAACACATATTGATGACGTTATGAGGGGTAGTGGCAACAAAACGACTATTCACGTTGGTGTGTAGAATATATGAGTCTGGCGAAATACCATCTGACTTTCGGAAAAGCAGCATCCACACAATTCCGAAAACGGCAAGAGCTGACAAGTGCGAGAATTATCGCACAATCAGCTTAACAGCTCATGCATCGAAGCTGCTTACAAGAATAATATACAGAAGAATGGAAAAGAAAATTGAGAATGCGCTAGGTGACGATCAGTTTGGCTTTAGGAAAAGTAAAGGGACGAGAGAGGCAATTCTGACGTTACGGCTAATAATGGAAGCAAGGCTAAAGAAAAATCAAGACACTTTCACAGGATTTGTCGACCTGGAAAAAGCGTTCGACAATATAAAATGGTGCAAGCTGTTCGAGATTCTGAAAAAAGTAGGGGTAAGCTATTGGGAGAGACGGGTCATATACAATATGTACAACAACCAAGAGGGAATAATAAGAGTGGACGATCAAGAACGAAGTGCTCGTATTAAGAAGGGTGTAAGACAAGGCTGTAGCCTTTCGCCCCTACTCTTCAATCTGTACATCGAGGAAGCAATGATGGAAATAAAAGAAATGTTCAGGAGTGGATTTAAAAGACAAGGTGAAAGGATATCAATGATACGATTCGCTGATGACATTGCTATCCTGAGTGAAAGTGAAGAAGAATTAAATGATCTGCTGAACGGAAAGAACAGTCTAATGAGTACACAGTATGGTTTGAGATTAAATCGGAGAAAGACGAAGGTAATGAGAAGTAGTAGAAATGAGAACAGCGAGAAACTTAACATCAGGATTGATGGTCACGAAGTAAATGAAGTTAAGGAATTCTGCTACCTAGGCAGTAAAATAACCAATGACGGACGGAGCAAGGAGGACATCAAAAGCAGACTCGCTATGGCAAAAAAGGCATTTCTGGCCAAGAGAAGTCTACTAATATCAAATACCGGCCTTAATTTGAGGAAGAAGTTTCTGAGGATGTACGTCTGGAGTACAGCATTGTATGGTAGTGAAACATGGACTATGGGAAAACCGGAACAGAAGAGAATCGAAGAATTTGAGGTGCTATAGACGAATGTTGAAAATTAGGTAGACTGATAAGGAAAGGAATGAGGAGGTTCTACGCAGAATCGGAGAGGAAAGGAATATGTGGAAAACAATGATAAGGAGAAGGGACAGGATGATAGGACATCTGCTAAGACATGAGGGAATAACTTCCATGGTACTAGAGGGAGCTGTAGAGGGCAAAAACTGTAGAGGAAGTCAGAGATTGGAATACGTCAAGCAAATAATTGAGGACGTAGGTTGCAAGTGCTACTCTGAGATGAAGAGGTTAGCACAGGAAAGGAATTCGTGGCGGGCCGCATCAAACCAGTCAGTAGACTGATGACAAAAAAAAAGAGGGGTAGAACACTAGGTCGAATTGAGGCTGGACAAACGCAGAAGGTCGTATCACAGGCCCTCCGTGTGCCACAACGTGTGATCCCAAGATTATGGCAACGATTCCAGCAGACAGGAAACGTATCCAGTCGCTACAGTAGTGGACGTCCACAGTGTACAACACCAGAAGAAGACAGACATATAACCATCAGTGCCCACAGATGACCACGGAGTACTGCAGGCAGCCTTGTTGTGAAACTTACCGCAGCCAGTGGAACATTTCTCTCCAGACACACAGTCTGCAGTCGTCTGAACAGACATGGTTTATTTACCCAGGGACCTGCAAAGTGGATTTGACTGACTCCTGGTCACAGGAGAGCCCGTAAAGCCTGGTGTCAAGAACACATTGCATGGTCATTGGAACAGTGGTCCCAGGTTCACGGACGAGTCCAGGTATAGTCTGAAAAGTGATTCTCACCGGGTTTTCATCTGGCGTGAACCAGGAACCAGATACCAACCCCTTAATGTCCTTGACAGGGACCTGTATGGAGGTCGTGGTTTGATGGTGTGGGGTGGGATTATGATTAGTGCACGTACACCCTCGCATGTCTTCGACAGAGGAACTGTAACAGGTCAGGTGTATCGGGACGTCAATTTGCACCAGTATTGTCCGCCTTTTCCGGGGAGCAGTGGGTCCCACCTTCCTCCTGATAGATGATAACGCACGGCCCCACCGAGCTGCCATCGTGGAGGAGTACCTTGAAACAGAAGTGGCCTGCCTGTTCACCATACCTAAACCCCATCGAGCACGTCTGGGATGCTCACGGTCGATGTATCGCTGCACGTCTTCAAACCCCTAGGACACTTCAGGGGCTCCGACAGGCACTGTAGAAGAATCGGAGGCTATACCCATGCAGCTGCTCGACCACCTGATCCAGAGTATGCCAACCCGTTGTGCGGCCTGTGTACGTGTGCATGGTGATCATATCCCATATTGATGTCGGGGTATATGCGCAGGAAACAGTGGCGTTTTGCAGCACATGGTTTTGGGACGGTTTTCTCAACTTATCACCAAAACTGTGCACTTAGAAATTTATGTCGTGTGTGTTCCCTATGTACCTATGCTATTAGCGCCAGTTTTGTGTAGTGCCACGTTGTGTGGCACCACATTCTGCAGTTACCCTTAATTTATGAGCATGGGTATAACTGCAATTTGTAATAAATTACTTTAATTTGGATTCCTGTTTCATTTACTAATATTTACCAATCAGATGACCTCCTGGGCAGTAATCAGTTACTTGATGTTTAATTTTTTAAATCAGTTTTATCCGTGCGCACTGTTCAACCAAATCACCTGAGCCTAGGGAAGCATAGAATTCGTAACACAACTGACTACAGATACACTGAATAATTTTCTTTTGTACAAGTGTGCTTATTTCAGTCAATTTTGTACACGCTAGTTGGTCCCGAGCTAATTTCGCTGTCCGTGAAGCGCACGGAGTTACGTAGTTTGAGTTCACACGAAGCAGCCGCCTACATCAGCGTCGCCAGATTATGAACGCGGCTCGCTTGCTGGATTCCCTCAAAGGGCGGCCACATCAAAGCTGCCTAGGAAGGTAGGGACGCGCCCCGCTCCCTAATAGAGCGGCCGATAGTTCACCGGCAGCCCTTAATTAGGGCGGGACACCCGGCCCTGCAGTTGCTCGCTCATTATTCCGGCGACGCGTCAGCCGTTACCCCTCTCCCCGCACGGTAATCGCGTTTTACGGCAAAACAGGAAATTGCCATCACCGTCCTCATTCCCCACTGCTGCTTCTGTTTTCTCAGATTCATTCCATTTATTGGTTATAAAGGCGGAGTAAACCTAACCAAGAAGGCTATTTCCCCGGAGTGGCTCTTGTGACATCGTCTTGACGTTCTTTTTAGGAGAGCAGCGTCTTTCATAGTCCGAAAGACCAATTCGTCTCTTCTGTTTACTTTTCCTTTTATCCACCCCCACAGGCAGCAAACTGAAGGGATAAGGTCCTGGGAGCATGGTAGTCAGGAAACGTGACCATTTACGCCGCTCTGCCTTTCGCGGAACTAGACTCTGCAGGAGCTCCGTCATGCTGGAAAAACTTACGCGTCCTTATACTCAAAGGAAGCTCTTCCAATAATGCTGAAAGCTCGTTTTCGAGGAAATCGCCCCATAGGACGAGACAGCTACACAACCACGCCCAGTCAGACAAGAGCGCGCTCTTGAAATACTGCCTGCAATAACAAGACATGTGGTTTTTCTGTCGGGCAAATTAAAGCAAGCTGCCTGATACTGAAGTTTTATTTCGTGAACAACAAAATGTAACTTTTTCGTTTCATTATTTTGTTTCCTCAAGCTTGAAATCACGTGTAAAGCTTGTTGGAAGTTGCTTAAAGTGTCACTCTGAAATACTGGATAAATAGTGTAGGTAATTTCCACGCCATGCAGGTGCAGTTTGTAGCTTTAATACTTCACTTACCGCGTTATACGTTTAACGGAGGAATATACGTCTCAATGAGCAAATTTTGACAGTAGTTTATACACTACTGCTACACCAAGAAGTGGCAGATGATAAACGGGTATTCATTGGACAAATATATTACACTAGAACTTATATGTGATTACATTTTCACACCATAACTTACATGTGATTACATTTTCACACCATTTGGATTCATAGGTCCTGAGAAATCAGGACCTAGAACAACCACCTCTGGCCGTAATAACAGCCTTGATACGCCTGGACATTGAGTCAAGCAGAGCTTGGATGGCGTGTACAGGTACAGCTGCCCATGCAGCTTCAACACGATACCACAGTTCATCAAGAGTAGTGACTGGCGTATTGTGACGAGCCAGTTGCTCGGCCACCATTGACCAGACGTTATCAGTTGCTGAGAGATCTGAAGAATGTGCTGGCCAGGTCAGCAGCCCAACGTTTTCTGTATGCAGAAAGGCCCGTAGAGGACCTGCAACATGCGGTCGTGTATTATCCTGCTGAAATGTAGGGTTTCGCAGGTATCGAATGAAGGGTAGAGCCACGGGTCGTAACACATCTGAAATGTAATGTCCACTATTCAAAGTGCCGTCAATGTGAACAAGAGGTGACCGAGACGTGTAACGAATGGCACGCCATACCGTCGCGCCGTGTGATACGTCAGTATGGCGATGACGAGTACACGCTTCCAATGTGCGTTCACCGCGAAGTCGACAAACACGGATGCGACCATCACGATGCTGTAAACAGAACCTGGATTCGTCCAAAAAAATGACGTTTTGCCATTCGTGCACACATGGCAGGCAGTCCTGTCTGTGATGAGGCGTCAAGAGTAACCGCAGCCGTGGTCTCCGTGCTGATATTCCATCCTGTTCGAGCAGATGTGTTGTTGGCTTGCAAACGTCCCCATCTGTTGACTCAGGGATCGAGACGTGGCTGCACGATCCGATACAGCCATGCGGATAAGATGCCTGTCATCTCGACTGCTAGTGATATCAGGTCGTTGGGATCCAGCACGGCGTTCCATATTACCCTCCTGAACCCACCGATTCCGTATTCTGCTAACATTCATTGGGTCTCGACCAACGCGGGCAGGAATGTCGCGATGCGACAAACCGCAATCGCTATAGGCTACAATCCGACTTTTATCAACGGAAAGGTGATGGTACGCATTCCTCCTCCTTACATGAGACATCACAACAACGTTTCACCAGGCAACGCTGGTCAACTGCTGTTTGTGTATAAGAAATCGGTTGGAAACTTTCCCCATGTCAGCACGTTGTAGGTGTCGCCAACCTTGTGTGAATGCTCTGAAAAGCTAATCATTTGCATATCACAGCATCTTCTTCCTGTTGGTCAAATTACGCGTCTATAGTACGTCATCTTCGTGGTGTAGCAATTTTAATGGGTAGTAGTGTAGTTTGAAATTCGGTCAGTTAGTATATGGAATACTGAATATCAATTTGTTAGGACAGATGCACGAAAATAACTGGTTATAACAACAAATCTTTATTTACGACCCACTGTTTCGTCATTTATCGGCATTGTCGATTACCTGCGAATACATATTTGGTGAGAACGTGTACAAATATGAGTGTCATTTTTTATTAATGTGACTATATCGTACTCACGTCTAGACTCATGTGAAGTCGTTAGTGAACTGCTGGGTTTGGGTTGGTTTGGGGAAGGAGACTAGACAGCGAGGTCATCGGTCTCATCGGATTAGGGAAGGACGGGGAAGGAAGTCGGCCGCGCCCTTTCAAAGGAACCATCCCGGCATTTGCCTGGAGCGATGTAGGGAAATCACGGAAAACCTAAATCAGGATGGCCGGACGCGGGATTGAACCTTGGTTTTTCCGGATGGGAGTCCAGTGTACTTACTGCTGCTCCACATCGCTCGGTAGTGAACTGTCTTCTAACTCTTAGACACAAGTACTGCCTCAAAAACTTTACTGAACTTTTAGAACACGAAAATGGATAAATCAGAAGTAACATACGCAACACCCAATCATACCACATTTTGATTAATAAAATAATACCGCCGTTCATCTGCACAATATATAGCGTCGTAAAAGTGTAACTGTCAAACTGTCACAACCTAATTAACATTTCATTTTCAACATCTGGACATTATTTATGATCTTATTAAAACAGTGACAGAAGACAGTTCACTAACGACATAATATGGACGTCACATCAGTCTAGACGTGAGTACAATATAGTCAGTTTAATATAAGTGACATTGACATTTATACACATTCTCACCAAAATTGCATTCGCAGGTACTTGCCAGTGGCAATAAATGCCTAAACAGCCTGTCGTAAATAAAGATTTGTTGTTACAAGCAGCTATTTTGGTGCAAAACCAAATTTTTGTTGCCCCTGGAAGCGACTAGGCAGACAACCTGCATCTAGGACTGGTAACTTTTTTAGACTTTTGGTAATATGGATAGCCCTTCTTCAAGCAGTGTTGTAGTGTCAAGATATGTAGGAGAGCTGCTATGAAGTTTGAAATGCAGGAGGTGAGACACTGGCGGAAGTAGAACTGTGAGGGAGAGTCGTCAGTCGTGCTTGGGTAGCTCAGTTGGATGCCGACACGGTAGGTCAGGGAGTTCGGTCAGAGAGCTGGTTGGCCTCTGTAATAAAAAAATTGAGTGGAAGGATCAACAAACGGTCTTCAACACAATGACCAGACCCACCAATCCAAAAAAAAAAAAAATAAAACGCAGAGCACTTGCTCGCGAAAGGCGAAGGTCCTGGTTTCGAGTCCTAGTCTGGCATATAGTTTTACGAGGTGCATTCAAGTTCTAAGGCCTCCGATTTTTTTTCTAATTAACTACTCACCCGAAATCGATGAAACTGGCGTTACTTCTCGACGTAATCGCCCTGCAGACGTACATATTTTTCGCAACGCTGACGCCATGATTCCATGGCAGCGGCGA
Source organism: Schistocerca americana (assembly GCF_021461395.2). Classification (NCBI taxonomy): domain Eukaryota; kingdom Metazoa; phylum Arthropoda; class Insecta; order Orthoptera; family Acrididae; genus Schistocerca; species Schistocerca americana. Next base: position 150,808,915 of record NC_060128.1, read on the forward strand.
AGGCTTCTTTAGGAGTCTGTTTTGACCACTGGAAAATCGCTGAGGCGATAGCAGCAAGGCTGGTGAATGTGCGGCCACGGAGAGTGTCTTTCATTGTTGGAAAAAGCCAAAAGTCACTAGGAGCCAGGTCTGGTGAGTAGGGAGCAAGTGGAATCACTTCAAAGTTGTTATCACGAAGAAACTGTTGCGTAACGTTAGCTCGATGTGCGGGTGCGTTGTCTTGGTGAAACAGCACACGCGCAGCCCTTCCCGGACGTTTTTGTTGCAGTGCAGGAAGGAATTTGTTCTTCAAAACATTTTCGTAGTATGCATGTGTTACCGTAGTGCCCTTTGGAACGCAATGGGTAAGGATTACGCCCTCGCTGTCCCAGAACATGGACAGCACCATTTTTTCAGCACTGGCGGTTACCCAAAATTTTTTTGGTGGCGGTGAATCTGTGTGCTTCCATTGAGCTGACGGGCGCTTTGTTTCTGGATTGAAAAATGGCATCCGCGCCTCATCCATTGTCACAACTGACGAAAAGAAAGTCCCATTCGTGCTGTCGTTGCTTGTCAACATTGCTCGGCAACATGCCACACGGGCAGCCGTGTGGTCGTCCGTCAGCATTCGTGGTTCCCACCTGGATGACACTTTTTACATTTTCAGGTCGTCATGTAAGATTGTGTGCACAGAGCCCACAGAAATGCGAACTCTGGAGGCGATCTGTTCAACAGTCATTCGGCGATCCCCCAAAACAATTCTCTCCACTTTCTCGATCGTGTCGTCAGACTGGCTTGTGTGAGCCCGAGGTTGTTTCGGTTTGTTGTCACACGATGTTCTGCCTTCATTAAACTGTCGCACCCACGAACGCACTTTCGACACATCCATAACTCCGTCACCACATGTCTCCTTCAACAGTCGATGAATTTCAATTGGTTTCACACCACGCAAATTCAGAAAACGAATGATTGCACGCTGTTCAAGTAAGGAAAATGTCGCCATTTTAAGTATTTAAAACAGTTCTCATTCTCGCCGCTGGCGGTAAAATTCCATCTGCCATACGGTGCTGCCATCTCTGGGACGTATTGACAATGAACGCGGCCTCATTTTAAAACAATGCGCATGTTTCTATCTCTTTCCAGTCTGGAGAAAAAAAAATTGGAGGCCTTAGAACCTGAATGCACCTCGTACTACTACTACTACTACTGAAATGTGGTTTCGCAGGACAGAGCAGATCAGGTTATGGTTGTGGAAAGGGGCCAAGCTCAGTTACTGTTAGTTGCACAAAACACACAAGCTTTATTTTCCTAAAACTACTTAATCACACATGCCCTTAAAACGATTCAAAAACAATATAGCTGAAAGCCCGAACACAAGTTATTAAAATTGCTTTAAGGAAGACATATGGCTGAAGGCCTTACTTAAAAGTAATTACATAAATACTTGGCTGAAGGCCACACACTAGACATAGGAGAACTGAGGCTTAAGGTCTGGATAACAAGGGTTTCTGACAGAGAATAAAATTTTAAGAGGTTGTAAGTAGACTGTTTATGTTTTCTTATTGGCAACGTTACGTAGCGCTCTGTATGAAAATCACTGGCTGTGCTGTGTGCAGTCTGTGGCTGGTTTGCATTGTTGTCTGCCATTGTAGTGTTGGGCAGCTGGCCGTTAACAGCGCGTAGGGTTGCGCAGTTGGAGGTGAGCCGCCAGCAGTGGTGGATGTGGGGAGAGAGATGGCGGAGTTTTGAAATTTGTAAGACTGGATGTCATGAATTGCTATATATATTATGACTTTTGAACACTAGTAAGGTAAATACATTGTTTGTTCTCTATCAAAATCTTTCATTTGCTAACTATGCCTGTCAGTAGTTAGTGCCTTCAGTAGTTTGACTCTTTTATTTAGCTGGCAGTAGGGGCGCTCGCTGAATTGCAGTAGTTCGAGTAACGAAGATTTTTGTGAGGTAAGTGATTTGTGAAAAGTATAGGTTAATGTTAGTCAGGGCCATTCTTTGTAGCGATTACTGAAAGTCAAATTGTGTTGCGCTAAATATATTGTGTGTCAGTTTAAGCAAAGTCATGTATAATTTTTCTAAGGGGACGTTTCAAGGTTTTACACAAGTGACTTTACAAATTGTAATGTAAGGTGGCTGAAGGTCTTACCTTAAAATATTTAACGTAAAAGTTCGGCTGAAGGCCACATACTGAACATAGAACAACTCAAGGCTTAAGGCTTGGATAATAATAATTACTTCCACTGGGCAAAATCCCCTTTTTTAAAAAAAAATTATTTTATGCAAGAATATTAAAGGTATTAATTTAAGACGGTTGAAGGCCTTATCTTAACATTAAAACAAACTAAATTATTAGACGGCTGAAGGACTCGCATGTTACTTGAGACTAAAAATCACAATCAAAAAACAACAGATCAATGGTGCTCAAAAGTGTTCCAGGCGTCGGCCTGAGGAGGTAACTCTAACGTAAGATTAGGTAAGATAGGGAGCTAAGAATAAAAATGAGATGGCAACCCGACCCAGGGACGGCTCGAGGACCAACCAACAATCTAATCAAATCCCTTCCGCCGACCAACGGCACGACAACGGAAAATATCAGTGGAAGACGAAGATACCAACAGCACTAAATCTACAAAATTGGCATCTAAAAACAGCTAAACAGTCGTCCTATGAGACGACCAACCCCATTCAACTTATGTGTGTCGGCAACGGTCGGGCGAGTATTAGCTGTCCGGAGGTCAGTGCAGCTCGAACCCGACTCAACTCGATGTCCGTTCGGAACACGGTGACCCGGGCACACTGGCTCGGACCCAACCATGCAGAGGTAAGTCTTACCCATTGGCCACGACATCTCTGCACCGACCCACGTCCGGCAAGATGACCAAGTGACAAGGCCCATAAATGGTCCAAAGACCAAACACACATCGCCCAGTGAGACCAACCAGCGGTCGTTCCCGCTCCAATCTCCTTCCATCGGACAGTTCATGTGTGTCGCCAGCGGTCGGCGAATACTGGATGTCTGCACCTCACTGGCGCTCCGTCCAAACTCCCGACGAGCCGGAAATACTGGCAGTCGCTTCAAAGATAATACGGCAGTGCTCTTATCGATACGCGCTGCTGCTGCCATTCACGGGCAGTCAAGCCAGCAACTTAGTGACGCCAGTAAATCGAATAAGAAACGAGACGACAGTTTTGTAAAGACAAGCTGTCAGGCAAGAAACGGCATGAACACGAATCGCGCATGTCTCAACTACTACTACTACTTATTTCTCGGCAATCTTTTCTCTCGTGTGCGTGGTCTGTCTGCTCAGTTGTGTTTCATTGCATGACCAGAAAATGTTTGGTTCCTTCGTGTCGAACAAGGGGAAGGTGGAGCAGCGAATGAGACGTGGTTTCCTCAGCATCAGCGGAACACTGATATGTATCATCTCCTGGTGTAAGTAGGGCTCTCGATATCAGAATTGCCTCCGAACCAGTGACTACCACAACCAATCCTTTCAGCGCCTTCCAGAAGTGTCCGACCACCTGTTGGCACACCAGGTGAGGCCATGCAGTCGTAAGGTACAGGACTGGCATACGGAAGGAATCGTATTTTCAAACCACTTCCCACCAATCCACATTTAGCGTCTCCCAGCTTTCTCCAAATTGATTAAGGTGAGTTCTGGGACAGATAGTTTTGAAAAATACAGCGACAATATACTTTGCCATCCTTGGCCAATGTGCTGCAGGAGTAGAACAGTCGATGCTGAACAACTTTTTTTTGTCTACCGTACTACGTACTACATCAAAATTGTGTTGGCTAGATCGCTGTGCGTCTTAGGACACTCTCAGTGGAGTTGCAAGCCCATTATTGTGGGGGTAGAAACTTCTTGGGCAATTTCACGAGATTGTATTCTGGTAACGGCACCCGTAGACTTGGTTTGTAGGTGTCGCTTGCTCAGCCTTCTGGTCTGAATTATAACGTCACCAGATTTGGCTGGCATCGAGAGAATAATGGCGCTCTGGGCAACCGTATTTTGCAGCATAACAGCAGAAGCAAAGAGCAGCTGTGTACATCAGTATTTGCAGCGTACGCGTTGAAAACAGCTCTTGTATCTTATAATACTCATCGGCTGGACAATCTCCACTTTCCCTCGTCCTGTTCCTCTCCCTTAAATTTGTGGTCATTTTTCGCATTTCAAATGGTCGTCCACCATTTCAAGTCTTCTTCTTCTTCTTCTTCTTCAAACGTCTCCCTGTCTTCCGTGTAATATTTACGTCCGAGAGCGACTGTCCTTTACAGGCCGTTTCTTCGCAATGTACTCACATGTCCCAGGCAGAAAGTTTCCCTCACTCTTAAGTCTGCCCCATTAGTTTTCTGTCCTTCCCTATTATTAGACGAACTACTTCATTCCTCATTCTGCCAATCCAATTCACTTTCTAGGAAAACTTCACTCAAAGATGGCAACCTCCTGGTGACTGGATGATCATGGATAGATAAATGGATTCATTGAGTTGCTGGTGTTGGTGGTTGTGGTGGTGATGTAAATTTGTGGGTGGTGATGATGGTTGTGGTAGCAGTATACGATGTGTTCTTGAATAATATGACTGTGGTGGTTTTGTATCGGTGGGTGGTGGTACAGGTGTATTTGTAGGGGGGGGGGGGGGTGGTGGTGGTGGTGGTGGTGGTGGTGGTGGTGGAGGTGGAAGACGATTGCTGATGATGGCAAAGCAAATACGATGGCAACGCGAATACGATGGCAAAACGAATACGATGACTATGATGTAGATTATGATGATGGTGATGCAATGTGGATTTGTGGATGATTAAGGTGATGCTGATAATCGGTAGGTAAAGATTGCTGGATGCAATGTCTATCGATAAGGCATGTTATAAGCTACAAGGGGTGTTCCTACCAATCGACAAAACTGTTGTCCGTTGTGGTCGAAATTTAAACTGACTGAGAAGTTATCTGGGCACAATTAATCGGTGTGAGGTAACTCAAGTTAACCGTCGGATGTTTTGTCCAGCCGCCCGATCCCGCCGTAACAGTTGTAGAATGATTGAATGGCAGTCTACCCTCAGTAGCATTTAACTACGCCAATTACGCAGCATTAGTGGGAGGTGACTTTAACCCACCGAATATAGACTGGAACAACTGTGGATTCATTGCACGCGGTTGCGGCGGTAATAATATGGATGACGGTGATATCATAAGAAATTTGACGGCTTGTTCACGCCTGTAAGCTGGGTCATTGTAGACCACCAGAAAAAAAGTTTTACTAGTGAAATTAGCCTCTGTCGCACTTAACTGTGCGACGCCTGATTCGAATCGGAACAGCCATCCAGACGTCCCATGCAAACTGTCGGCCGGCCGTTACGCGGACGTAAGCGGACAGCCAATCCGTCCGTGCCTCTGGGCGCTCGTCGCCGGCTTTGTCTGCTCCTACCTGCCGCCTCGCTCCTGACAATGCGCCGCTGCGGCCCTCCGAAACGCATTGTCCGCCTCTCCATTGCTCGCCGCTCCATTTGCAATTAGCGGACGTCGAGCTGATGTCAGGCGTGCGTTGTGTGGCGGCGCAGGTGCCACACACGATCCATCACGGCGGGCTCACCTCGTTACCTCGCCCCCTTCAGCGCACTAGTCGTACGACAGGCGTTGTTAAAATCCGTCACCACCTACGTGGCATACAGGGTGACCAAAAAGTCAGTATAAATTTGAAAACACCACGGAATAATGTAGATAGAGAGGTAAAAGTTGACACACATGCTTGTAATGACATGGGGTTTTATTAGAACCGAAAAAACAAAGTTCACAAAATGTTCGACAGAAGGCGCGTGAAAGAAGCGCGCGTCATTTGGTGATGATCGTGTGCTCAGCCGCCACTTTCGTCATGCTTGGCCACCCAGGTCCCCAGACCTCAGTCCGTGCGATTATTGGCTTTGGGGTTACCTGAAGTCACAAGTGTATCGTGATCGACCGACATCTCTAGGGATGCTGAAAGACAACAATCGACGCCAATGCCTCACCATAACTCCGGACATGCTTTACAGTGCTGTTCACAACATTATTCCTCGACTACAGCTATTGTTGAGGAATGATGGTAGACATATTCAGCATTTCCTGTAAAGAACATCATATTTGCTTTGTCTTACTTTGTTATGCTAATCATTGCTATTCTGATCAGATGAAGCGCAATCTGACGGACATTTTTGAACTTTTGTATTTTTTTGGTTCTAATAGAACCCTATGTCATTCCAAGCATGTGTGTCAATTTGTACCTCTCTATCTACATTATTCCGTGATTTATTCAGTTTTGAAATTTATACTGACTTTTTGATCACTCGGTATTTCCCTAAAGCGAATGAAGATCTCAGTTTGTAACTGGACGGTAGGTTCTCTGATTAACTTTGCCCGTTGTTAGAATATAGGTTTAGGCCCATCTAAAATTTAGGAAACAATCCCTTGACTTTGAAAAGGTCGCAACGGGTAAGATAATGATTTACTATGGGGCAGTCAGAGAACACTACGTCCCGTTAGCTACACTTGTCCCAAGAGCTACGTATTTTAGTAGCATGATTATCAGTGAAACAAAAGTGACACTAATTTTTTTCCCGCATAGGAAACAATAAATTAAACGAACACGGAAATAGCTTCAAATGATGAAATGTTTATTTTGGCTAAGTTTTCGCATGTTAACAAATGATGAAATGTTTATTTTTGCCGGCCGCGGTGGTCTAGCGGTTCTAGGCGCTCAGTCCGGAACCGCGCGACTGCTACGGTCGCAGGTTCGAATCCTGCCTCGGGCATGGATGTGTGTGCTGTCCTTAGGTTAGTTAGGTTTAAGTAGTTCTAATTTCTAGGGGACTGATGACCACAGATGTTAAGTCCCATAGTGCCCAGAGCCATTTGAACCACTTTTTGTTTACTTTTGGCTGAGTTTTCGCATTTTAGCAGAAGTCTTTTGTATTTAATAGGGTATCTGGGGAGCACGTGGTCACTGCTCAGTTTCGAAAAACACACACACACACACACACACACACACACACACACACACACACTCATGTGTACTAAATACACATGCCAAACTGTGGTGTGCGTATTGTAAGACCTTCGGTACACACACCATCAGATTATTTGACTTGTCGCTCTAACGAAATAGGCGAGTGTCAGCAATGTGTCTCGTGGTCTTATCGTGGCGTGTTTATCTTCTGCCATTACGTCAGACGACAGAAATGCCACTTGCACGCTTAGAGTAGCAGATTGACGGTGACCAACTTTAAACAGAACTTGATTAATTTTCACACACATTTATTAAAATAATAAAAATCATAGAAATTACGTAACTTGATTCTGGATGCTGTTTACAATTGAGAATCTGAAGTTCCTTTGGTCTTGGTACGTTAATCTTATTCTCACATATCTCTGATACTTGACAAAGTGTCTAGTCATGTATCTTCATGGCTATGTACAGGAATATGGTAATCTTAATAGGCGCAGACTGAAACTTGGCTACAGACTAATGCAGACAAATGCAGACTGACTAATTGGAGGTCTGTACACTCGTTATAATACCTCGAGCGTTCAGGTATCACTGTGCAAGTGTGATCCGCGAGGAGAAATGGTTCTACATTAGCAGCATTCTCATTGGCTGCGTTACATATTAATACGCAGATCGGCGGAAGCAGAATTTGATCCGTCTCTAAGACAGCGCCATCTCGTAGTGCGGAGACGGACGAGCGCTGCGCCTGCGCTGTTGTGCTTAGCGGGGCGTGCTCTACTGGGAAAGTTGTGTACGCGCTGACTACGCGGAACTATGTACACAACACATTCAAATACCTCTTTATCTTTCGTTCGACACAGACGTTCTGAAGGAACATCGGGTCGCTTACCTGTCTTCCGAACAACTCCCTGTAACCGTCGCATGGAGCTTTTTCTGAACCGCCTGAGGTGATGTGGGAGGCCCATGACCAACCTCTGCTACGTAAACGTTTTAGCTTTGCTCATCTTTGGCCAAGGCCTCCTGTTCCTGATTTCTGCTCCCCACCTACACCGTTTAGGTTGGTAGAAGATTAAGAAACCCACCACTTCTCTGGTTTGTCTGCTACTTCATTCAATTCATTCACACTTGACCATACACTTTCAGGAAAGGTGAGAAATGGAAATCAGGACACAAGACGTGCACATAATACTGAAAAAATGTATCGACCCATATTGTTTTTACAGGGATGCAGTTGTTGGAGCAGAAATTAATTAGTTGCATGAAGATTGATTTAATTTTACAATTTTGTATGTCAGGTAGTATGGAGATTTGTTCTGGCACTCATTTAGTCATGTAACAACACCTATTTTGTTGTTACAAGTTGTGAAAGGCACTTAAAATCCGTCTTTGCAGTTGCTAAAAAACGCGTATTTATTTCTTCGTACGCGTTTCGTTTTATTCGATGAAAACACTGGAATGAAGCACGTTTACAATTTTGGTTGGCTGCTCAATCTCGCAACTTATCTATTTAAATTTATTTTAGTGTAAATGTATCTATGATATTCATCGTGTTATTAATGTTAAATCGTCTATTAGACGCTAAGGCGTTTCAGATCCGTCTTTGCAGTTGCTAAAAATCGTGTCTTTATTTTCAGAATGAGATTTTCACGCTGCAGCGGAATGACCGCTGATATGAAGCTTCCTGGCAGATTAAAACTGTGTGCCGGACCGAGACTCGAACTCGGGACCATTTGCCTTTCACGGGCAAGCGCTCTACCATCTGAGCTACCCAAGCACGACTCACTCCCCTTCCACACAGCTTTACTTTAGCCAATATCTCGTCTCCTACCTTCCAAACTTTACAGAAGCTCTCCTGCGAACCATGCAGAACTAGCACTCCTGAAAGAAAGGAGGATATTGCGGAGTCATGGCTTAGCCACAACCTGGGGAATGTTTCCAGAATGAGATTTTCGTTCTGCAGCGGAGTGTGCGCTGATATGAAAATACTTCTGCAGGGTTCGCAGGAGAGCTTCTGTAAATTTTGGAAGGTAGGAGACGAGATACTGGCAGAAGTAATGCGTGAGTCGTGCTTGGGTAGCTCAGTTGGTTGAGCACTTGCCCGCAAAAGGCAAAGGTCCCGAGTTCGAGTCTCGGTCCGGCACACAGTTTTAATCTGCCAAAAAGTTTCATATCAGCGCGCACTCCGCTGCAGCGTGAAGATCTCATTCTGGAATCTGGCTTTGAGATAGCGACACGGTATCGAAGGCTTCATTTAACCAAACATCAGGGCACCCCCTAGTACAGCTAGTGTCCCGTAACGCCGAACGGTCCCCGCGCGATGGCCTGCCGGTAATTGGAGGTGGCGCTGTTGCTTGTTGGGCTCGCCCGCGGTCCGGGCGTTGAGGACGCGGCGCTAGACGGCGCCTAATGAGCCGGCCGGCCCAGTGGCTCTACGTGACTCCGCGGCGGGCGCCCAGCCGCGCTAACGAACGCAGCCGCTGACCGCCGGGGTTATTCTGACGGACGTCTTCACCGAGGACTCATCTTGGGTAGAAAGCTAGATGCTGCAGCACACATCACCTCAAGGCTCTGGTCGAGTTCTTTCTCTTGTTAACTTAGGGTGCCTTTGCAGCGGCCAAATTTTACGGCAGTGGGTCGCCAGAGTATTGTTGCCGTCAACTTTGCAGCAGTGTTATTCCAATACACGGCAATATTGCAGAATGACTGGGCAATATTTCTGACGGATCAGGTGAGCTGTTGCTCACCAGAATATTTCGTACTGTAGTGTAACATCTGTCGAAAAATGTCAATCAGACCACCACTTTTGTGGTATTATAATTTCGTGGTTTGACATATATACTAAGATGGTATCTCTTCTTTCGGACATCATACAGAACAGATACCATCGGTGACCATGCAACTCGTTAGAATGAAATTACAATGAAATGAACACCCTTAGCTGCTTACAGGCGTTGACATACGTCAACGGGGACAGATGAAAATGTGTGCCCCGACCGGGATTCGAACCCGGGATCTCCTGCTTACATGGCAGACGCTCTATCCATCTGAGCCACCGAGGACACAGAGGATAGCGCGACTGCAGGGATTTATCTCTGGCACGCCTCCTGCAAAACCCACATTCTCAAGGTATTGTAATTTTTGTAATTTCATTCTAACAAGCTGCTGGTCACCGTTGGTATCTGTTCTTTCGAATATATATATATATATATATATATATATATATACAGGGTGATTCAAAAAGAATACCACAACTTTAGGAATTTAAAACTCTGCAACGACAAAAGGCAGAGCTAAGCACTATCTGTCGGCGAATTAAGGGAGCTATAAAGTTTCATTTAGTTGTACGTTTGTTCGCTTGAGGCGCTGTTGACTAGGCGTCAGAGTCAGTTGATGCTAAGATGGCGACCGCTCAACAGAAAGCTTTTTGTGTTATTGAGTACGGCAGAAGTGAATCGACGACAGTTGTTCAGCGTGCATTTCGAACGAAGTATAGTGTTAAACCTCCTGATAGGTGGTGTATTAAACGTTGGTATAAACAGTTTACAGAGAATGGGTGTTTGTGCAAAGGGAAAAGTTCTGGACGGCCGAGAACGAGTGATGAAAATGTAGCACGCATCCAGCAAGCATTTGTTCGCAGCCCAGGAAAATCGACTCGCAGAGCTAGCAGAGAGCTGCAAATTCCACAATCAACTGTATGGAGAGTCCTACGAAAAAGGTTAGTTACGAAACCTGAACGTCAACTACCCGAGGCGATGGATCGGCCGCCAGGCAGCCCGTGACAGAGCACTTCATCACTGGCCTCCAAGAAGCCCTGATCTTACCCCCTGCGATTTTTTCTTATGGGGGTATGTTAAGGATATGGTGTTTCGGCCACCTCTCCCAGCCACCATTGATGATTTGAAACGAGAAATAACAGCAGCTATCCAAACTGTTACGCCTGATATGCTACAGAGAGTGTGGAACGAGTTGGAGTATCGGGTTGATATTGCTCGAGTGTCTGGAGGGGGCCATATTGAACATCTCTGAACTTGTTTTTGAGTGAAAAAAACCTTTTTAAATACTCTTTGTATTGATGTATAACAGAAGGTTATATTATGTTTCTTTCATTAAATACACATTTTTAAAGGTGTGGTATTCTTTTTGAATCACCCTATATATATATATATATATATATATATATATATGGCTCACCGGCCACTTGACCATCTTCTTCTTCTTTGCGAATGCACAAACAGTGCCCGAACTCTTACGGGAATCGGCAACGCGCCGCGAGTAATGAGTATAATGGGCGGGGGCAGTACGAATGTACTGCGGGACAATACATTGAGAATGTGGGTTTCACAGGAGGCGTGCCAGAGATAAATCCCTGCAGTCGCGCTATCCTCTGTGTCCTCGGTGGCTCAGATGGGTAGAGCGTCTGCCATGTAAGCAGGAGGTCCCGGGTTCGAGTCCCGGTCACACATTTTCATCTGTCCCCGTTGACGTATGTCAACGCCTGTAAGCAGCTAAGGGTGTTCATTTCATTGTAAAAGCAGCTTTTCTCTGCCTGCGTTCCTCATACACTTCTAACAATACCACCACTTGCAAAGTAGGTTAGAAATCAGATTAATATTGTTGCTCACGGAGCATATATTCGCTTTATCGGGGAACAACGAAGTTATTTACTATGGATGGTATCGTTAGAATGGAAATAATGAAGTCACTGTAAAAAAAGTCATTAATTTTGGCACTTATCTTGAAAGGATTCCCACGTACATTTCGTCGAAGTTGTTATGGCTCATCTTGTTGATTGATTCCACTTTGACAGCTAGAAGGTCCAGATCTGTATTTTAGAAACATTTGAAGACCTAAAAAATGCGTTTTTCAGGAAGTTCTTAATGATCAAACAATCGCAGATGAGAACAATGGTATGGTAGAAATAATTTTTGACTTGTTGTTCACGATCCACGTTTTTATTGTAGATTCACATATACTACTTCTTAATTGTCACATCATCAAGGAAACAGTTCTGTACCAATCTTCACATATTTAATTTCCACCTTAACCAAACTCAAGACTTGACTGTTCTTTTAGAAAGCGAAATAACAACTTAACTTCTGCAAAGACAGTCTCACATAAATGAATACACACAAGTAACATATCACTGTAATATATCGATACATCGGAGTACCTGTACATTAATAGAGCCAAATGTGAATATTGTCACAAAAATATGTCTGTTACTTCGCAGAAAAGTAGTGCGATATTACTGGTATCGAGATCTGGTGTTGGAGTGCCGTAATAGTCACGTAAATAAAGAATCTTTACACACTCTAGGAACCGAGCGAGGTGGCGCAGTGGTTAGGACATTGATCGCATGCGGGAGGGTTCAATCCCGCGTCCGGCCATCCTGATTTAGGTTTTCCGTGATTTCCCTAAATTCCTGCAGGCAAATGTCGGGATGGTTCCTTTGAAAGGGCACGGCCGACTCCCTTCCCCGACCTTCCATAATCCTATGAGACCGATCACCTCGCTGTCTGGTTTCCTCCCCCAAAACAACCAACCAACCGAACACTTTAAGACAAGAAAAGGACGCACCATGAAGGAATTACCTGAATGGGACGGAAATAGGTAAATGTTACGTATATCTACAGACGAACAAATAATTAAAATTTCAAAAAATTGAATGATTCATTCATTCATTCATTCGAGAGAGAGAGAGAGAGAGAGAGAGAGAGAGAGAGAGAGAGAGAGCAACTCTGGCCCTCGTGCAAGCAGTTATTCGGCTTGGAATTGACAGACTTGTTGGATGTTGTTCTGAGAGATATGATGCCAGATTCTGTCCAATTGGCGCGTTAGATCGTCAAAATCCCGAGCTTGTTGGAGGTCGCTGCCCTTAATCCTCTAAATGTTCTCAGTTGGGGGCGATCCAGCGACCTTGCTGGCCAAGCACGAAGACAACTACCGGCTGTTCGGGTGGGCTTTACCTTGCTGAAATTTAAGCCCAGCATGGTTTGCCAAGAAGGGAAACAAAACGGGGCGTAGAATGTCGTGGACGCACCACTGTGCTGTAAGCATGGAGGTAAGAATAGAGGGAGACGCCGTGACGTCACAGCTGTGAAGCTATGTGAAGCCGAGGGTAGCCATCTCAATCCGACCAAAACATTGCTGCTGTAAGCTTGTGTGCATAGGCTTGTCGCTCGCTTTTGGAAGGATTTTGCGCTATTATGGTGACTTGTGTGGTGTTCGGATATACGAATCGTTCTGATTGTGATGCGAAATCGAAGGGAATAACATTTCATGTGTAAGTTGTCTCGTTAAGTGTGATTTTACAACTTCATTGTGAATGAACGTGTGCTACATCGGTACTTGTACTATAGCGTGTTTTTCTCCTGTATGATTTGAGATTTCCTAAAAATGAAAGTCGGAAAGCTCTGTGGGAGAATGCCGTGAGGAGGAAGAATTGGCGTGCGTCTAAATGGAGCTCTATATGTTCTCAGCATTTCCGAGAAGAGGACATAGACCGAACTTCCCTTTCAACAGTAAGGCTCCGAGAAAATGCTGTACCATGTTTTCCCTACACAACACCCAAAACATTTGCAAAAGGTATGTCAATTCAAAGAATTAAATTCTTAGTTTTCAAGTTCACGTTTCAGTGTAATACGTACGTATCGTCGATAATCGAAGTGTTGAGTAACTCACTTTGTCTTCATCGTGTACCAAATTAAAAGCTAACACTACATTAACTGGCGTAAAGTATAGGCCTAAACAGGACACTGTAGATTTGCCATTCTATGTACCATATTTCAGTAAATATTGGTGGTAATGAACAGTGTTTCCCAGTAGTGTAACGTAACTGAAATGTCCCAGTACGTATTACAAACAAGATGTATTTATGGGGCTTTCGAGGGAGGGTATAGCTAACTTAGTTTTCTGTTTCTATTATTTAGTTTGTGATACACGTTTATTACTGAATTAACAAAATTGTATCGTTTACATTGAAGGCTAGCTATTCGTAATATTACATTAAAAACTATTCTTAATCAGAAGAAATGCAGAATTTCGCCTTTACGAGATTTTATTTTAAACAAAAACTTTGAAACAACCAATCTGATGATGTTACATGCGTATAAGGTGCAATTAGCGACTGTAATACACGCAGCGCTATAGCACACTGGCAATGTTTTGGTCAGAGTGTCGTGGCAGCGAGCCACGCCCCCATGGCTTCAAAACGTAGTACGGCAGGGATACGCAGCGCCATCTCCCCTTATTCTTACCTCCATGGCTGTAAGGGTGCCGCGTATGACAACAGAAGTGCTCCCTCGGGCCGTATCAAAGGCAACAATCAAGTTGGTTTCCCATTGCTCTACGGGGCTCATTTCGAAGCAGGATTCATCATTCAAGACAACCGTGAGCCGTGCTGCGGCTCGCGTTGGGGCTGTTTGTAGGTGCCCGCACTCTCTTGCAGCCCAGACGGTATCGTTTAGTTGCGGTTGTTTATCTTCTTCTCGTGTTGACTGGCGCCACTCGATTTCGCAAGCGTTGCCTGTCCGCTAGTGGCAGCAGCGGCGGTTATCGATATGTAGTAACTGTTTCCCTAACTTTGACGCGACGTCGTCGTTTTTCCGGGTCGTGTGAGTGGGCCACTTCGGTTGGGGACTCAGGAGGAGCCAGGTCTGCGCAGTGCCAGAACACGCCGGGGCTGCTGGCGGCACGCATGGACTGCTGGATGGAAGGGCTGTGGTCACGAGGGTGCACGACCTCGGATCCAGCAGGCTTTAATGTGAGTGCATTTCAATCGAAGTAGAGAAACCTCCACCACTGTGATATCTCGCGATTCTCCAGTGACTTGGGCTGGTGTTCCAGCTCGTAGTGTCGCCGATGCGAGTGGGGTGCTTGGGGAAGCCGAATCTGATTAGCTTTCCTTTACGTCTTATTACTATTTACTGCTTTCAACTTCCTACAATTTTTTAAGTTCAGTCAGGGGTAATTTTGTCTTGTCCGGTGGCCGCTAACGCCCCAGTTACCTGCCCTGGGGGTAAGTGTATGTAACAGCAGTGTACGTTTCCTCGCCTTGCCAGTGATGTGTTTTGGCAACTTTCTTGATTTTAAACCGGTTGATGATTCTTCTACTCTGGTGGTAGTGATTCCTTTCTCGTTCCGGGCGCTCTGAGCCCAGCATTCTGGGGACGTAGTGCATTCCGCCGGTTCCGGCTTGGGCGTATGATTCCATCGTTGCTTTTGCTTTATGGGACGTCAGGTAGCTTCAGCAAAATTATCATTAGTCGTCCGTTAGACTGCCAGTAGTCTGAGTTACCATCTTGTGAAGTGAATGTAACTCTTGGCTGCCTATCTCATCGCTCGACAAAGTGTTTGTTGCCGGACCTTCTCAGAGGTCGATTCCTGGAGCACCGTCTGTGGCGCCTTGGTTCTTGTAAGACATGTGTGTTCTAAAAGGAGGTCCGATGGCCAGTAGTTCAGTGTAACGCTATTCCAGCCCACGCCTTCTGCGGGTATAATCTGCGCCAGTACCCTTTAAGGAACTTACGTACTGGCCCTTGTGTTTTATTATTGTATTATTTATTACAGTACCTTGTAATGCCTACATTAAAGATTACATATGTCTAGTTAATACTCCTGATCACCTTCTCGAATAAATCTGGCAGTGTAGTGTTCAGTGGATGTTAAGGGTTGTGTTGCAAAGTTTACCATCACCTTATTTCACCTGTTTGTTGATCAGTTGCTTGTTTTTTAAATTAATCTTTACTATTGTATTTGCTGTTTTACAGCAGGTTTGTAAATTTTTTTTTATATTATTGCCGTTCCTGGCGTGTATGGCCTTCAGCCGTGATGGTGGTCACTTGCCTTAAAATTCTGATTTGGTATTTGTACTTTAACAACAAGCCTTAAAACCTTATTTACTGCCATTCCTGTCGTCTGATGCCTCCTGCTGTGTTTGTGGCGACTTGCCTTTCATATTTCAATATCTGTAATTTGTAAGTAGCAGCGAGTTTTAAGCCATTCTTAATCTGTTGCGATTCCTGGCGAGTAATACCTTCTGCCCAGATCACAGAGGCTTGCTTTTAAAACATTATCTGCTGTACCTGTATTTAATTGTGATTCGCTAAATTTTAACTTACTGAAAACATTATTATTTACACAGTTGTTTATTCCTTCATTGATAACGTGTGATATTTTTATTTACCTTTGAGTCTGGAATTACTCGTTTAAAATAAATTGTGTGTAACTGTAAAAGGCAACTAACAGTAACTGATTACTGCCCCGTCCACAATTGTAACCGAATCCTGCCTTCCCTTGACTACCAGGTTTCAAACTCTACTCCAGAAACTTCCTGGCGGATTAAAACTGTGTGCCGGACCGAGACTCGAACTCGGGACCTTTGCCTTTCACGGGCAACTGCTCTACCATCTGAGCTACCCAAGCACGACCCACGACCCGTCCTCACAGCTTTACGTACGCCAGTACCTCGTCTCCTACCTTCCAAACTTCACAGAAGCTATCCTGTGAACCTTGCAGAACTAGCACTCCTGGAAAAAAAGGATACAGCGGAGACGTGGCGTAGCCACAGCCTGGGGGATGTTTCCAGAATGAGATATTCACTCTGCAGCAGAGTGTGCGCTGATATGAAACTTTCTAACGGGTACTGGCAGAATAGAAGCTGTGGGGACGGGGTAGCTCGGTTGCTTGAGCACTTTCTACATCTACATCTACATCCATACTCCGCAAGCCACCTGACGGTGTGTGGCGGAAGGTACCCTGAGAAACTCTATCGGTTCTCCCTTCTATTCCAGTCTCGTATTGTTCGTGGAAAGAAGGACTGTCGGTATGCTTCTGTGTGGGCTCTAATCTCTCTGATTTTATCCTCACGGTCTCTTCGCGAGATATACGTAGGAGGGAGCAATATACTGCTGGACTCTTCGGTGAAGGTATGTTCTCGATACTTCAACAAAAGCCCGTACCGAGCTACTGAGCGTCTCTCCTGCAGAGTCTTCCACTGGAGTTTACCTATCATCTCCGTAACGCTTTCGCGATTACTAAATGATCCTGTAACGAAGCGCGCTGCTCTCCGTTGGATCTTCTCTATCTCTTCTATCAACCCTATCTGGTACGGATCCCACACCGCTGAGCAGTATTCAAGCAGTGGGCGAACAAGCGTACTGTAACCTACTTCCTTTGTTTTCGGATTGCGTTTCCCTAGGATTCTCCCAGTGAATCTCAGTCTGGCATCTGCTTCACCGACGATCAAATTTATATGATCATTCCATTTTAAATCACTCCTAATGCGTACTCCCAGATAATTTATGGAATTAACTGCTTCCAGTTGCTGACCTGCTATGTTGTAGCTAAATGATAAGGTATCTATCTTTCTATGTATTCGCAGCACATTACACTTGTCTACATTGAGATTCAATTGCCATTCCCTGCACCATGCGTCAATTCGCTGCAGATCCTCCTGCATTTCAGTACAATTTTCCATTGTTACAACCTCTCGATACACCACAGCATCATCTGCAAAAAGCCTCAGTGAACTTCCGACGTCATCCACCAGGTCATTTATGTATATTGTGAACAGCAACGGTCCCATGACACTCCCCTGTGGCACACCTGAAATCACTCTTACTTCGGGAGACTTCTCTCCATTGAGAATGACATTCTGCGTTCTGTTATCTAGGAACTCCTCAATCCAATCACACAATTGGTCTGATAGTCCATATGCTCTTACTTTGTTCATTAAACGACTGTGGTGAACTGTATCGAACGCCTCGGCGAAGTCAAGAAACACGGCATATACCTGTGAACCCGTATATATGGCCCTCTGAGTCTCGTGGACGAATAGCGCGAGCTGGGTTTCACACGACCGTCATTTTCGAAACCCATGCTGATTTCTACAGAGTAGATTTCTAGTCTCCAGGAAAGTCATTATACTCGAACATAATACGTGTTCCAAAATTCTACAACTGATCGACGTTAGAGATATAGGTCTATAGTTCTGCACATCTGTTCGACGTCCCTTCTTGAAAACGGGGATGACCTGTGCCCTTTTCCAATCCTTTGGAACGCTACGCTCTTCTAGAGACCTACGGTACACCGCTGCAAGAAGGGGGCAACTTCCTTCGCGTACTCTGTGTAAAATCGAACTGGTATCCCATCAGGTCCAGCGGCCTTTCCTCTTTTGAGCGATTTTAATTGTTTCTCTATCCCTCTTTCCCGCGAAAGGCAAAGGTACCGAGTTCGAGACTCGGTCCGGCACACAGTTTTAATCTGTCAGGAAGTTTCATATCAGCGCACACTCCGCTGCAGAGTGAAAATCTCATTCTGGGAACTCTATTCCAGTTAGTGACATTCCACGCCCAAGAAGTTTACCTCGTTAATCTTTCGTATATGGTTCAGAAGTTATATACCGAAAAGTTATTTCTACTCTTGCCCCTCTGATACCTTTTGCTAATTTTGTTGTTTCCGATGGTGAAACACACTTCACAGGGCAATGTTACTGAACCATTTTCGAAAGATTAAGTACTATGAAACGAATAAACTTAGAGACATCCAAAATCTGTATATCATTAATTACGAAAGAAAGATTAGGAGACACTTGGATAAGTATGGCAGAAGTAAGGTATATCTTGGTCTAAAAATACCATGTAAGTCGAAGCGAATCACCAATCGTATTTTTGCAGTATGTTTGCGTTTGTTAACAGTTGCCCAAAGCTCTGAGAGGGAACTTACACCGATTATGTGGCTGTCGCATGTCTGGATACTGTTCCTACAGGTGAAGTGAGGGTTGCATAAAACGCTATCGGTGAGGGGCAGCTGTACCACCCCGTATTTATCCGATCCAGTTTCTTTTCTTTCTTTGTATTACATTGCTCTCCCAATCTTCTCGGTAGCTCTTCATTTATTACTCAGTGCATCCAACTCACTCTTTTCATACCCTGCAAGGTCCACATCTGGAGAGCCGGCAGTCTTCTCAGTGTCCACATTTGAGCACTTGTGGGAAGACACCCTGTAAAACACATTTTTTGTATTTTCCTAAGATCTTTGTCCATATCGCTGCAGAAAGCTCTCCTTTTCTTACCGAATGCCTCGTTTTGGCACTGACATTGTCACGTATCTTCTTTACTGAGTGATTGGCGGACAGTATTGAAATGCACTCTTCGAAATACTAACTGTCTACACAGGAACCGCACAGCTATACGTAGCATAGGTCCATAAAAATAAATGTTTGTAATGAGGGAAAGAGATAGAATAGGCTGTAATCCTGCTTCATGAAGTGAAGCAGATGAGCAATTCTGTTTGTGGACAGCTGATGAAGTATTTGTTTTAAAGAACCGCAGATCTGCAGCTACACTTTTTTTATTTTATTTCTTTACACTCCTGTTTTTGCTACTGCTATCTTGGTAGGACCCCCACTCTCTACTCCTCGTCTATCTGTATACGGTCGTCGATTTGCAATTTGCCATCATCATTAGTCAAAGCTGTGACTTTGATTCTTCTTCTTCTTCTTCTTCTTCTTCTACTTCTTCGCCGGGATAAATACCTGACTCTTATCCTGTTCATGGTTGGGGATAGTAAAAAATATTTTTGTCGCCATTCAGTGTAGTACATCTACATCTACATTTATACTCCGCAAGCCACCCAACGGTGAGTGGCGGAGGGCACTTTACGTGCCACTGTCATTACCTCCCTTTCCTGTTCCAGTCGCGTATGTTTCGCGGGAAGAACGACTGTCTGAAAGCCTCCGTGCGCGCTCTAATCTCTCTAATTTTACATTCGTGATCTCCTCGGGAGGTTTAAGTAGGGGGAGGCAATATATTCGATACCTCATCCAGAAACGCATCCTCTAGAAACCTGGCGAGCAAACTACACCGCGATGCAGATCGCCTCTCTTGCAGAGT